>NC_142202.1:33260090-33562362 GCF_049639895.1 Pseudopodoces humilis | reverse complement strand
AAGAAAAGCAGTGAGGGAAAATGCAGCAAACCAGGTTTTTTAGAGCTTTGACCTCTTTGAGTCTATCAATCTGTGTGTGAAGTCTATCATGCATGGGTTCATGCCAAGAAAACTCGCCCACTAGTCAGCCTTTTTTCTGCTTCTCATTGTAATCTTCTTCTCTGATAGCTAGGTTTTTAAGTGAGCTTTTCTTAAACTTGTTATTTTTTTTACAGAGCATGTTTTTGAAATACAGAGGCTATTTCCCCACACAGTATATTTGAAGTAGTCCCTGGCCACTGCAAAGCTCTTAATGAGCAGAGTTCCATTTTTCACAGAGGTTGTGCCAATTATGAGGATTTTTTTTCCTTGAATCAGAATTAAACCTCCCATAAGACAAGAAGGAGGAGGAAGGTCTTACAATTATAGACATGGAGTTCTGGCTTCTCTGCTTCATCAGAAATTGTGTCTGACCTTGGGCAAATCAGACAGGGTTAGACATCCATATTTGGTTTCCTTATTGCTCATCCTTGGAAAATGAAAATAAAAAAGGAAAGAGAAAGGGAAAGGGAAAGAGAGAAAGAGAAAGAAAGAGAAAGAGAAAGAGAAAGAGAAAGAGAAAGAGAAAGAGAAAGAGAAAGAGAAAGAGAAAGAGAAAGAGAAAGAGAAAGAGAGAAAGAGAAACTGGCTATGATACTTTCAATAAGTGCCTCACATGAACATGTCCAGATTGGTGTCAGAGCTGTAGCAACTCTTCAATGGCCATGTCTGTGTTACAGCCCTGCTGTCGCTGTCTGTGGGTGGCACAGGTGGGAATGGCATCATTGTAGTTGTCATAACTGCAGGTGCTACTCTGTGAGAGTTCCTCCACAGCTGTGTGCCAAACATGGGCAGAGAGCTGTGAGCTGCCCCTGTCTACGCTGTACCTCCTCCAAATAGACAAAGTTTTGTTTCCACCCATGGAGCTTCAACAACATCTAAAGAATCCTCAGAAAATCCAAAGTGCTTTTGTTCATTTCAGACCAAAGCCAAGCTAGAGTTCCTTTTTTCCTTTTCTCTTTTATTCTTATTCAGCTGACTATTTTTTCTTTCCTTTCAATGTACATTTTTCCAAACAAAACTCCTTTCCTTTTTTATGAATTTAATTAGCCTGACAATACGTATGTTATGGCTGTTTTATACAATGCACCCTATAAGAACATCCAAGTGAATTTTCCCTTAGGAAAATTCCTGCTTAGGAAAATTGCCCTAAGCAAAAGGAATGCACCTTACCTGAAAGTCTGTGTCTGCAATTCTTGCTATTTAGCACAGTGGTTTCTGTTTATCCCCACAACAGTGATGTGTAAGCCAGGCCCTTGTTATCCCCAGTAATATTTCCTGGGGAAAGCTCGATGTTTTTATTTGCTCTGCACTTCTGATCAACATGGACAAATCAATTCTAACTCCATCACTTTTTAGACTTTCTTGTAGGTTTTAATAAGAACCTTAGAGATTCCTTCCCGCCCATATAAAAGAATAACTCAGGCTTAGTAATTAGGCTACATACAGTCACTGCTCACACCGAGGAACCTAACAGGTTCTTTATAGTTCCCAGGAGACCAATTAACCTTCTTTTAAACATATCTCTATATAGCCACCAAGACAGGCACACACAGAAATGCATACACACAACAAGCTTTTCAGCAGTCTCAGATGCTCCAGTTCCTTGGTAACCAAATTCTGATGGGGCTCATGGCAGGAGGGCAGGGCTGAAGCATCCTGCCCGAGTTTATTTGAACTCTAAAGATGACTAAATCAGGACAGACCAGAGTGTCTTCTAATTTCCTTGTCCCCAGGACAGGAGAAAGAGAATAACCACACAGCCTCTTCTATGTCTTAAGTTCCCCTCCATCTCTTGGGGTGGGGCAAGCACCACTTGTTTGTCCCATTACCTGCTCCCTAAGGCAGCAGCTAAGGAGCCTGATCTCCCCTCTCTGTTTTCAGTTGAGGACTGATCTAGTAGGGCTGACAAGAATAGAAAAGAGCAGTGATTTCTTCCTCCGCCCCTCCAATTCAGCAGCTCTGATTCCCAGTCCCAGAGGCTCCAAATAGGAAGGTGGCAAATTTACATACGTCTTGAAGGAAAACTGCACTTTAAATCACAGGTGATCCCTCTTGACAGTTCCACTTGACTTTCAGAGCAGGAGACTGGAGACAGTAATAGAGAGGGGTGTCTGATGAGAAAATTAGCAGAGCACCACTCTTCCCTTCCCTCAGATCCTGAGCAGCTCTTACCTATTTACTTTTAATGAAGCTCCTTTTAATTAAGTATTTCTCACGCTGTCTTCCTGTTCCTGTCTCTCCTTGTGGTGCTGAGAATCCCACGATAGAACAGGTAGAGAAGATGTCTGGCCTGATCCTGCCTGTTCTGTCCCTTGGAGACACCCAGGTGGTGTGTCCCAAAGCCCTGGAGCTGCCAACCTTCCCACCAGCAGCAGCACACCGCAGGAGCCCACAGGGAGGGATGGAAAGGCTGTTGTAGTCTTGGATGGAATTTCAGGCATCACACTACTGTGGAGAGGAATTGCTCTCCCTCCTTATAATGGCAGCAATAGAGCTGAGGGACCACTGGTGGTCTGGGAACTGGAGCAGAAAAGATCACAGAAGCACAGAATAAGCTGATCTGGAAGGGACCCTCAAGAATCATTGAGTACAACTTCTGGCCCTGCACAGCACCATCTCCAAGAGTCAGACCATGTGCCTGAGAGTATCACTGCTGGGGGTTTGCCTCTGCTTTTCCCATTCTCCCTTGTTGTACTTCAGTCTCCTTGTCAAAGTCATGTCAAGCTCTGTGGAGAGTCTTCAGTGAGGTACTGGTAATGTCTGGATTTCTGTTCTCTCTAATGTCATTAACATTGTGTACCCAGCTTCTACCACACATAAGACTGTGATCAGAATACAGTCACTGGGGAGTGATGTTCCCCATCATGCTAACAGAAATGATGATTGAGGAAAATTCTTATAATGACTTGGGAATGTTAATTTCTGAACATCTGTGGCTGAATGCACCAGTAAATAATGATATTTTTAAAGGTCAGAGTAATGAGGATATACAAAGACTACTTATCATTACCAAATGTTTTCTTTGGGGACTGTTACATAATTTGTGAAAAATAAACAAAAATCTGATTTTGTGTTTTCTGCAAAGACTAGAGGAATGCTGATCCCAAGTCTGGGAAGGGGCAGCCTGCCAGCAACCAGGCAAGGACGCTGTCTTATTTGCAGCTGGCAAATGAGAAAATCAGTAAAAATCCTTCAGATGGGCATTGTCCAAATTCATTTCATTGGGGCCCCAAAGCAGTTTATGCAATCCATGTAAAGCAACTGGTACACCCAGGCCACAAAACTGTTTTACCATTAAAATCCAAAGCCTTGGCAAAACGTGTCCTTCCAAGATAGTGGAGACAGACCAACATTTCTTCTGCTGAGAAAGAGCCCTTTGAAATCTGCTGCTAAGTGACATAAAATTATGGTTATTGGATGGCTTTTCCTGCTTGTGAACTGGGGAAAGACTGTTTTGCTTGGTTGGTCTGCAGAGCTGCAGTCAACACAGGTTTGAAACTCTGCAACCCTGCAGACTTGCTGAGATTGAGCCCACGGCCCAGACAGGCTTTAACCTCGGTGTCTTTCCTCTTGACCGAGGCCTGTCAGGCAGGCACTGAGCTGGGCAGGTACTCCAGTTCAGACCAGAGCCAAATGAGGAGCTGAGGGAGGCAAAGGCAAGGATTTTTCTCCTGCCTGATGTGATGCCTTAAGCAAGACCATTCCTGTACAGGTGGGGGAATGCAGCAATGTGCCAAAGACAACTTCAGAGCTCATTGCATTTCTTTCTGTACAGGACAAAGGGGCCTTGGGGTGTTGTTTGGGGCTGTCCACCCCACACTGCAATGTGAGCACTTTGTGAGCCTCAGAGAGCTCCCCTTTTCCCTGCTTCTTGCTGCAGAGAAACCACCACCTTCTTCGCTGCCCACTTTGTGTCCTCTTCTGTCACTGATGCAGCCTCTCATCAGGGGCCATTGCCCTTGAAGCTGTGAAGGTTTTACCCTTGTAAAAAGGTAGCAAGTGTCGCACTCCTGTTGCAGGGGGAGGAGAGAGGGAATAGAGAGCAAAAAGCTCTGTGGAAAATACCAGCCACAACACAATAGTTTCAGAAGGGGCATGGAAATGTTAGCTTTCTGCTTCACTTTTGGCAAGTATCAGAGAACAACAGTAAAGCAGGACAAGTCTTCAGCTCCTACATTGGCTCTGGACCACAGCAGCTGTTTTGTGCCTGCTGCTCTCTGGTACCAGCTGAGCTGGGCCTGTTCTGGCACTGCCCTGCGAGGGGAGTTTACAGGGGCTTGGGCTCAGCTGCCAGCACCAGTTTGTGGAGCAGGGCTTTGCCACCTGGGATACCCATGGAGGGGGGCTTGCAAAAGGCAGCCAAGGAAAGACAATCTTGTTATGATTAGGCTTGAACGCATTCTGTATTCAAGCAATCTTGAATGGCAGCTGCCATCTGTAACTCCCATGAAAAAGCTTAAGCAGTTTACCAGGTCAAAATGGTGAAACCCTGAGTGCCTCAGGCCAGCAGACAGTCCCAGGCAGAGGAAGCCAGGTTTGGCACCAGTGTCCCTGTGCCAGTCTTCACTCAGCCCTGCTGTACACCTCAGGCACTGTATGAATTTCCTCACAGCGAGCGGCCCAGCTCCTGGCCAGCCAGCATGCTCCTGCAGCCAAGAACTTCCAGGATGTGGCCAGGTGTAGGATTCCTTAGTAAAATGGGTTTACAGCTTTCCTCCCTGAAACAAAGGTTTAACTACAAGTTACCTCGATGGGCACTTTAAAAAAAAAATAGAGCGTCCTATTCCATCTTGCCTAAGGAAGAATTTCTAGGGTCATAGAATTTAGAGCTCAAATGTTTACAATCCCAACAAGATAAGGCAGTATAACAGCCTCCACACTTTATGGTGTAAGCTTATGAAGAGGTCAAAATGGCTTAGCATGAGGGTCAGTTTTACTCAAAGTCCCTGTTTGAGGAGGGGAAATAACATCCTAAATCTTCATAGCTGGCTTCAACATAACTATTACATTATAAGGGTTTGGATTGTTTGGTTTTCTGTCCTAGCTTCAGTGGGTTTTCTGCTTCCAATGAGACAACAAAATGAATCCCAAAATGCAATGATGCCTCTGAGCAGGCCTATGTCCATCTGGTGCCATTGCATGTCCTGTGCCTTTGCAGGGACAAGTGAGGAACTATCATTTCTCTGGGACATGTCAAGTGGCTGTGCACAGGCAGCATCACTGTCCTGATGTCTGTGTGATGCATAGTGGTGAAAATGGCCAGTTCAGAACAGCCTTAAAAGCACCTTAATAAGAAGCTACAGATAGCTTTGCAGCAGCCTCCTAGAAGGCTTGCATGCCTTGACTGATGACTACAGTAACCTACCCCAAAAACTGGGAAACCTTCATCTTGAGCTATCGTGTGTTGCAAATATGTGGAAAATTTGGGAAAGCGATCTATTAGCAATGCCATAAAAGCAAGCAAGGAATTGTTCAGAGGAGTAATAAATAAAGATTTCATAAAATGAGTCACGGGTGTCTAGGTGATTTTGCTGGGTGGAGATATCAGTCCCAGAACAAATTTTTCACCATGCAAGTATTTCAGTGCCCTGGTACTCTCACATGAACTACAACCCCCATCACAGATTTCAGGTACAAAGCCCTCTTGCTAGGCTACAGGTTTATTTAGTGTGCACAAAATGTTTGTGACTGACCTGCTCTGCAGACACTTCATGCCACCACAATGTGGATTGTCAAGCAAACTGGAATGGGTACTCCCTTTCTTTCAGCCTTGACAGGAGAGAAAGAAGGGCTCAATGAGTGCAAAGTCTGCAATGCCCCAGCATGGGGCTGTCCAGAAACTTTTCTGTGGATTTCAGAGCATCTTAATGGCTTTACATATAACCTTCAGAAATGTTTTTTGAGCGTCTGGAAGCTCAGGGCAGGCATGAGCCTGAGCTACGCCAGCCCCCAGGGCTGCACGAGTCACCAGCCGCAGGGCCAGGAGCCAGCTGTTATCTTGCTCATTATTCCAGTAATTGCCATGCCTTCCGTTGTCCTCAGAAATTAGGAGAAAATGCTGTTTACAGTGTCTTGTTTGGCTCCCTCAGTGCCCCTTGCTGGGTTCTGTGAGGTTTCCATCAAATACGGTTCAGCAGCAGGCAGCTTTGCTCTTAAAACCAGGCAGCTGCCGCAACTCTCCACAGTTGTGTCCCTGGGCATCCAGCTAAAGCACAGACAGGGAGAGAGCTGAGCTCCTCTGCACGGGTGGGCCCAGAAAGGCAGGGTGAGTGGGAACACTTCAGCTCCCTCAGTGCCACCAAGGAGCTCATTTCAATCAAGCTCCAAGGGGCAGTTTGCCAGGGGCTGGGCTGGGCGGCACAGTGTCCAAGGGTGCCGGTGGGGAGGAGTCTGCTGAGCACAGCCCAGGGAGCGGGGTGGCTTTGTGCTCCCCTTCCTTCTATATTGTAACTACAAGGAGCAATTCACCTTTTGACAAACTAAGTATAGGAAAGTGTCAGGGTTTTCTGCCACCTTCCTGGTTTTCTGTCGGTCAGGGAATGGAGACAGGCAAGGATGAGAAAGGGATGAGGACAGTCCCTGCTCCTTTTGAAGTGAGTGACAAAGGTCCCTCATTGCTTGAGGTGTGACTTCCTCTCCACAGCAAGCCTTGAGTCCTGCACATAATCTCAACGCGTCTGGCAGCACTTGGGTTCCTAGGAAATAGAAATGGAAATATGGATATCTGCCAGACACACACAGCTGAATACATTTGGCTGTCATTTGGTTGGCGTGAAACTCACAATCTGACGCAAAGCGTGGGTGCCAAACCTGTGCTATAAGGGTTCACAGAAAAGATACATATAAACATATATGAAAATGAATGCAGGTCTTTTCCCCAGACAAGCATCCATTGAGATGGTCTGGGTCTTGGCTGCCTAGAAGCTTTTCCCAAGTCAACACTTGCCAGTGTAGTTCCTGAGAGTGGACAGGACCTCCAAGCTACCTACTTGTTCCTGGAGGTTATGAAAGTGGTCTTTGAGCAATGTAAAGCATTTGTGTGGTCACAGCCAGCAAAGCTTTGCTCAGTGGTTAAATAACAGATGTCAGCCTCCAAAACTGCCAGATCGGCAACTGTCAAAACTACTAACTACCATAAACCGTAAAATCCACAGATGTCCTTTTTCAGAGCAACTAAATATTAACTTTGTGTGCATCTCAAAGACTGGGAACTGAATTTTCTAGCCTTCATCCCTCTTCAGTGTCTTCCAGGCAGATACTGTCAGCAAAAATGAGGGTGAGCTCCCAGGAGCCTGGTTTGCAGATGGATGTGGGAGAGGAACATGTGTTAGCTGTTGCTGGTTTTCCAATAGCTGGAGAGCATATTTGGGGCCCAATAAGGAGATGGGCTTGGTCAGGTTTCCACACTAAACCGGATTTTCAGTCTGGCAAGTCAGTGGTTTTAAAGACAAAACTTGGTCATTGCTAGGGCATTACTTTACAAGAGGTTATCAACAGTTTCAAGCAGGTCTTATAACGACACCAGACTTCTGCCAGGTGCGAGCCCCTGCTCCCACTCCATGAATGAAACCTTTCCTTGCTGTTCTGCCCCAAATCAGAAGTGTGTGGCATTGAGATCTGTAAGGCTCCAGATTTGACCAAGAGATTTGACCAATTGATTCAGCTTATCTAGAGCTCCTCACCATCAGTTCTGTCTTAGACAAAGTCTAGGACTTGCACAAACCATTTTTCTGTTTTTGACTCTGTAAGGCACTTCGGGCTCCTTAATACTGATGCGGCTGCATGATAACAGCAATGAAGATAAATTACCTCAAAAGAAGGCAATAAGCCTTTTAGCTCTTTAGAGCAAATCAGAGCCATTCTGAACAGCCCACAGACTAAAGAAATGGCTGTTTATCTTCATTTACAGCTACTGTGGAGAGGCACAGCATGCAAATTCACCAGCCTGGGGCAACAACTGAGGTGGCACAGGGCTTGCTGCTCTAAGAGGGGAAAGGAAGAGACTGTCTCCTCCCGACCATCTTTGCCAGCTTTTGCCACTGTATCCACCTCAATATTTTTCCTTTAAAAGAGGTCACCATAAACAGCTGCATTCCCTGCCACTGTGACTGCTAGATCTGCCACTCTGCTGTATTATAATAAGATAGAAGAAAGGACCTTATTAAATTCTCATCCAACTGTTAACCAAATATTTAATGCCTAATACCCTAACATGCCCCTCCTAGAGTAAGGAATATGAGAAAATCATCTGCCAGCAGATGATGTGTCTTAAAGGACGTTTTGAATTAATGTTGTTTTTTTTTTTAAAATCTCTCTCACAGGAAATAACATCTGTGATTTTCTTCCAGTGGGAAGAGCTCAGTGTCCTTATCGGGGCTTATCCAGGTGTTGGTGGGCATGTGAGATTTTCCCAGAGAGCTCATTCACATCTTGTCCTGCAAGCAAGGTGCTGTCTTAGTTATCAACAGGGAATGCCACAAACATGAGCTGAAGGCAAGCAGATACTGTGCACACCTCCGTAGCAGCTGAACCTGCCAGCAGTGCCTCTCCAAGAGAAAAAAATGTCTTGAGTAATGGACACAAATTTTTTCTCTCTCCCATGGTGGCCAAGGGAAATGTGACACAACTGCTAAAGGTGATAAAAAAATATCAATACATCTTTTATATTATATTATATATATTATATTTGTTTGGTCTCAGATTTTTCCCCTACGCACAGATGTAAAAGAGCATACTCTGTGTATATGCATAACCAGCTTATGTTATGCATAAAAAAACTGACCATTTCAGGTCTGTGTTTTCTCTGTGTTTCTGGACAGCAGCAGGGGAGAAGTAAATGCTGCTCTGCTTGCTTGTAGTATTTCTGTTATTGGTACCAAACCCTGCAATTTCTTACTGTTTTCTGGTGAATTTGCTTCTCAGTAACAAGTAATACATGCTTAATAGAACCGCTTTGGTCATTTTATTTTCAGGTTTGATCTTGCTCTCTTGCTCACTTTCACTGTTGCGATACCACATCCTCTTGTTGGTCAAAAGCATTATCTGGTATGAAATACCATTAAATGCTCTTATCTAAATTGAAAGAGTCAGGAGGAGGAGGCAGATATATTGGTAAGATAAAAGTAAACATTTAATGCCACTATAGTTTGATTTTTTTCCAGACATCATATTTTTGACAATGTTTCACACCTCAGATACCACAAAAGGGATATTTTTTAGCCAGCAAACAATAAACTTTACAATTTTAATGGCAAAAGGTTCAATGCATTTGTTGACAAACTTGGAAATGGCTGTGACTTCCCACATTTTGAACTTGTCCTCATGCTGTTCTTTCTCCTTTTTTTGCCATAAAATTTAGTTGATTATATATATATATACTACTGGTACATCCTCTTCTGGAATTGCCCAATGATGGGACCAGAATAAGTTCCATATCTATCAGTTTCTCTTCTCCTTAGCCCTATTTTATATGACTATTATAATGAGAAAGAACATTGCCACGGACAGAGTGAAATGAATTTAGCAAACATACACTTCAATGCATAGCACTTAGATAAGCATTTCCAACCATGATGTGTAAATAAATTATAAAATACAAGCAACTCTATAAAACAAGAACATCCTGAGTTTACAAATAAATTATATCCTTCATACATAGAATATGATGTGGATGTGGATGTGGATGTGGATGTGGATGTGGATGTTAGTAACCAGCAGTTTCAGCTATGGGAGGGAAAGAAGTAAAATGTAGAAAAGTTAGTATCTATGCATACATAAAACATATATGTATGTGTGCTACATGTAAATACTCACACACATACATATACAATAAAGAGGGTGAATACATCCATATCTATAGTATATAGAGAATAGGTAATATAGCTGAAACTGCCTCAAGCACCAATTTAGTACCATTATTATAAAGTTTGCTCAATACTTAAGTAGGACCACTCAAAGTAAGATAGTTTGGGTTGTGTTTTATTTCCAGTCCAGGAGGGTTGGAAGGTAGTTTGAAATACTATAGCTGAATGCTACTGAATGCTACTATTACACTTTCAGCACCTCCATTCTTTGAAGAATCATCATGCCTTTTGTGAGCTTCAAGAGTTTGCATAAGTGAGCATGGGACTGCTGTTCGTAAATTTGGTGGCGAAAGGGTGCTACATTTTCAAGGGAAAATTAATTATTTTCTTGTTTTGAAAGGTTGCTTGAGAAGGAGAAAGAAGAAAAGATAAAGACAATAATAAAATGGTTTATTATTTCCAGGAACAGGTATGGAAGCTCAGATAACCCTGGGATGAGCGCACAATAAATGCAAGAGAGATTATTAACTTTGCATTGACAAATGATTCAGTTTTGTTTGCTATGGTTATTTGGAAACCTCTTACAAATCTTAGGATAGCTAGCAACAGCCAGCCTTGTGTCTTCAAAAACTGCTGTGTGTTGCCAATGCAAAAGCCTGTGGAGTTACAAAACACAGACCATGAGGACATCAGGATTAATTCATCTACATGTGAACTGCAGCAATTTCGCTACATTGGCTGAAGAACCTGGGTAAGAAAGAACCTTTTAAAGAAGCCCTTGAAAGAGTTTCAAGTATAAGTTTTCCCTATAGTGTGGCATAAGTTAACATCATCCAAGTGAGTGCAAGGGGAATGGTTTTGCAGGCAGGCACTGGTTGGAGGAAGGAAAGGGAGTGGCAGTGTTGCCATTTGTGAGCAGCTCTGCCACTTCCCTGCAGCAATGCCAACCCAGGCTGTGTGCATGCGTATTTATCCGTGCACGTACAACTTTTGTTTCTACAATGATTTTTAGCTCATTAAAAAAAATGCAGTAAAATCAAAAACATCTGTAAAAGGTGATTTTTGTAAAAGAGTCTATATTTTTCAGCTGTCATCACATTTGAATTCCATGCCACAGGTCCCTACTTTAAGACAAGCCATATTATTGAGATAAATGAAAAAAGTGAAAAAGTAAAACCCACACTTCAAGATAGACTGACTATGCCCTGTGAGCAAACATGGGATTTGGTGTGCATTACTCCCAGCATCAGTCCCAGCTTTCAGCCTCTATAATTGCCACATTTAGAGATAAAAGAAAAAAAATGCCAGTGTGTATCTTTGATCCCTTTTCATACATTTTATGCAGCTTTCACTAAGAATCATGTCAGAGGATCATGCCATTGCTTGGTACCAGTTACTATTTTATGGACCTGCAAGTTTCAGAAGCTAGGATTTATGGCAGTGGGTCTTCTAAGACTGGATCGAAGATAGATGTTCAGCAATAGTCCTGTGTCCTTACACAAAATGAGGGGGTGTTAAATACATAAGAGTAGCATGTATGAACTTCTACTATATAACTAACAGTAAATACCCCAAAAAATTGCAAGTGGATGTATTTTCCTCACAACTGGGTTTACACTGTCATAATTCTTCTGATTCTTAATGCAATTGTGCCTCAGTTTTATCAGAGCAGGTGAGATGAGAAGAAAACCTAAGAAAGGAGAACATTAGTTTCCTTCCTTGTCTTTCTGTAAAGTAATACTTTGGATTACTTGGTTCTGAATGAATTGTCAAGGAATTGTTTTGAAGCAAATGCCAGGCATATATGGCAAAAGAAAAGACATGTGACAAATGTACCAGGAATTAGGGCTCTCCCACACCCTTCAGAGCACAAGGACATCTGAATCCATGGTCTTGAAGCCCAAGTCTCCAGCCTATGATTACACTTGATTTTATGGCTATAGAGCAACTCCTGTCCCTTGTATGAATAAGGTTTGTGCCAAGAGCAGGAGTTGTCATGAAGTGCCCCAGGTGCTGGTGAGGATGTGGAGCAGTGCTGGTGCTCCACAGTCATCTCACAGCCTGACAATGAAGAGCTGTGATCTCCTGTGACATGTGCAAACAAAGAATTAACCTTCAAACCTAATTACATTAACAGTGCTGTTCCCTACTAAAGCTGTTCCAGGGAAATAAGATTGATTTCTGAATGTGAAAATGATGAGGCATTACATTCATGTTGCTCTTGTGTATTTTGGGCAACATGATGCCTTTTAAAAAATCAGCATAAAAACAGCACTATGCTGACAATGCCTTAAAGAATGGGACTTCCTGGATGACTTGCAGAAGTGTATGTGTCTTCTCTAAAATGCTGACTACTGCAAACTGTGAACAATTTCAAAATAAGGTCCTGAATGCTTGGATTTATGTGTTTTGCAAATACTTGAATTACAATAATATAAATTCTGAAGTAAAAAGCTGTTTTCAAGAAGAAAAAGATTTATCATGTCAAATCTCCACAAATTTATCATTCCTTATTTTGTATTAAGCTATCACAGTTCTCAAAAACATAGTGGCAAATTCTGAAATGAAATGACAGAAAGTCAAGAATGCATATGGATTTTAGAATATGAATACTAGTATATTATGGGAGTTAACAGCTACTCTGATTAGGTCCTGAGGAATAAAATATTTATAAGTACTGTGATTCTGCTCAATTAGCATATATGTTTTAGTATGCAAAATTCATCCTTGGTGTAATCAATTTGGTTTCAGGGATCAATTTTTGTCCATCATGATAAACAGGGTGAACATATGCTCTTACTCTTTAAAATAATGGTTAGGTATGCCTAACCATAAAAAATGCCTCCTAATCTACAGAAGCACCAAATCCAGAGTCAATGAATAATTGAGTTCATGAGGGTGAGGGATATTATATGCAATAGGTATTTTACAACAGCTCCGAAATGTGTCCACTTGATTTATAGAAACATCACCACTCCTGTGTAAGTCATGAACTGTGTGCAGGGAGGATTTCCGTGGCTCTCTGCAGCTGTACTCAATCCATGGGGCTCTGCAGAGAAAAGATGGCCTCCAAAGAACCAATACATAGTAACTGCTACTGAAATTGCTATAAAGAGAAGAAAGCCAGTTAAATTGCATTGTTTGGGGGGGATTTTCAGAGTTGGTTGGTTTTGGTTTTTTTCTTTGAGAGAAAAATGGATATGTTTTTAATACTTCCTTAGAATATAAATTTCATGATAGGAAATTGCTGTGGAACAGACTAGAAAGTGACTTTCACACAGGACTTTTTTTCCTTTCCAAATAATCCTATAGATTTTAAGTAGAATTTTCTACAAAATCCAGTGACAAGGGTAATAGAGTGAGTAAGATTTGTTATTAAAAGTTGTAGAGCACTAAAAGAAAATAAAATCATACAAATGTTACTTCTACCTTTTAAAAAAGCTTTTCCATTCACTAACCACTAAAAAATCTACCAATATTATTTTTCCACTGGGACTTGCTGCTTTGGGTGTTGTAAGACAGCATTGATATGATGGTGCAGGTAAAAAGAGTTGCACTTAATTACAGTAGTTAATTGATGTATTTTGAGTATATTAAAAGAGACTCTTATTTCCTCATAGGCAACAGGAGAGTAACACAAATCTATGTGAGAGAGGAATTTTTGTGAATGTGCTTATTTCAGTAGAGAGGAATAAGAAACCTAATTCAATAAAGTAATTATTTATACTCATATGTAATTAAAATGCAGGTTTGTTATATTTGTTTATGAAATACAAAGAATGTTCCTTCCCACATACTGTTTTGTAGATAAAGGGGCCAACTAGTAGAATAACTGGATGTGCATAGAGCTGCAGACCCTTGTCCTTTTGATGTCAATGTGAATTTCGCCATGGCTTCAGGACTAGTAAAGGATGCCACAGCCATCATGCTTAAAGTGCTGTATCTGCTAATTTTCTTTATTTCCAGATGTGCTGAGCTGAGCAGAGCCTGTACGTCTCAGGTACATCTGTGAGTATGGACACACTGGGCCAGGGATCAGAAGCTGACGAAATGCGTTTCGCAGTGGTATGTGTCATAAAGAGGCAGAGCTAAATTTGATCACTCATAGTCTCGAGAAAGAATAAATCACTCATTTTTGGACTGATGAACATGGGAACCCTTAGCGAGAGGACAATTTTCCAGCACGTTACTAGCACCAGAAAAAAGGGTTAGGATAAAAGTACTTCCTCATTCATAACTCCAGCCAGTACAAAGCAAAACATATATGAAGAAGAAAACAAGTTATGGAGATTGGATCAAATCGAAAAGATATTTACTTCACAGTAATGTCACTTCTCTCTCACACACTGCAAAACCTAAAAGGCTGGGAAAATTATGGTGTTCTCCAGTATATAAGAGAGTACAGAAAAGCATTTAAACAAACCTTACTCTCCACTAGAAATATGTTTGTGTCATCTGGGAAAGCTGAATTTCTCTTTGAGTGGCCTTACTCTGGTAACAAGAAAAGACAGTTAACATTTATTTATATGTTGTACTGATTAGGAAATATCTCTACAAACACAAGTTACTTAGAAACAGCAAGTCTGAAATAGGAGAAAACACCGAGAGAAAAACAAGCTGTAAATACATTTCAAAAGTGTATTTGTTTTTTTTTTTCCTTTTTCTTTTCTTGACTAGCACCATCTGTACACAATAAAGTATGAACATAAATGTTTGGGTAACAAAGATTTGCAAGGCACTTGATCAGTTTTTCTGGATAGGTTTTGTTTTAATGAACCTCTCAATGGAAGTCCCACAACCACCTTTCCTCCTTCCTCAGCTAATGCAGGGAAAGAAGTGTCTTCTGCCAGCAGTTCTTATTTACAGACATGTCCTTAAAAGGTTCCACAAAGTGCTCTTTTAGGCCAAGAGTATCAACAACCTTCTCACTCCATTTTCCATGCTTGTTCTGTTTGTTTTTTTAACACTACTCCTCTGTATAATATAGCAAATCTCTCATACGCACAGCTGAGACTTAACTCCAACCTTCATCCTCTTTCTTTTGTCTTTGGGATGCTGTTTGCAAGGGAAAAGGAGGATGGCAGAGATGTACACTGAAATTCTCTTGAGGTTCATACTTTATCGGCGTCTAGAGGTGATGTCAAAACAGGTGATCATCATGAGATGGGCCTTGCAGAAGTTGACACGGTTTTCCAAACGCTCAGTCACACATTCCAGGGCCTCCAAGTATTCCAGAGAATCCAGCTCAAATATCTGCTCCAGGTCAACTGTGAGAAAGAAAATACACAGATATGAAAAGCAGACAAAGCTTAGTGATGGCAGGTAGGAGAGTCAGAGCTAAGTCTTCAAACTCATCATATATGTGCAACATTACCTATGGTTTGCCATTGTCTTTAAAAGTTGCCTTTTCTGTTTAATGGTCATTAAAATGACACAGCAGCTTGTCCACAGTGAAAAGTACTTTTAAGTTGCACTGGATGCTTTCTGGAGTGATCTGCTCTGCCATCCTTACCAGAAGTGCAGATGCCTTTGCTGTGCTCCATCATTCTCCAGCAGATGTTGAATGCTAAGCATGTAGTGACTTTCTCACCCATTCTGCTGACCAGAAAGAGCTTTAAATAGCTGCTCTCTCCTGGGAGGGAAATCCCTTTGTTGAATTCAGAACTTGGAATTTAAAATAAACCTCTAGGCTCCTTGATCCTCCTACCTCTCCCTATTCCATGTGATTCCCACTAGACCACTCCAAGGGAAGGGAAGGCACACACATCAATCCCTCCAACACAGGTGCCCAGCAGCTTCCATGGAAGCTAAGTGTGAGACACATTGTCTGAGCCAGCACTGCCCATCTTTTCTGGTTCCTAAGGTCTCTGCAACCCTTCAGGCTTTCTGCACTTAGCACATTGAAATTAGGAGCAAAGGCATCACACAGTAAGTAGACAGCATGCATAGAAAATTCTCTTTCTCATTAAAACTGTCCTTTTAAACTCTTTTCCTTTATAGTGTTCCTGAAACCTATAGTGTGCTTGTTTTGCAGGATGTACCAATCTGGTATCAACTTAAAACAGCTCAAAGGAAGAGTTAGGATGTTGTAAGGGAACACACCAGCCAGCCTCCTTTTGCCACTTGCAATTATCCTAAATAAACTTTTGCACATTGTGGGGATTTTCTAGAACTCTTTGATATGAACTTAGCTGCATGCTACTATTAAAAACTGTTGTATAACTACTACAGTACTCTTTATGTTTCTTTTTCCTTAGAGGTGCTGAGGTCCTTCTTCATTTGAATGTGAATGCCCTTTTTCATGTAAGCCCACTACTGCCAAGGGACAAGTTTGCTCCACAATGTCATTTTGTGGTAGAAGAGCAGATTTATAATATTGCTCATATGTTTGAGTGATCTGACGCCAAAAAAAAAAAAATCTCATTTTCAGGAGCTGTGGACTGAAACGTGTGAATGTTAATCTACCAATGGCAACATCCACCACTAGAATGCTGTACCATTTCAACATTCATCTCTCAGGCAAAAAGGATTGTGCAGTTCTACTGTAAACATTTAATAAGAATTATAGGAACTAGGTCTTGAAAGACAGTCAATCTAAAGCTTACCCTTAGGTCATATGTTGGTTCACTTTAGTTTACAAACAGTAGCTTACATCTCACTCTTACCAGACATTTTTGCTTCCTTCCATCCCCCCTATTAAATAAACAAAAGGAAACCTATGAGTTCAGGCAATAAAACAATGCCCTTACATTCACTGAGCCACTTGTTAGGATCCAGCATCAGGTACTGTTTGGTCACCTCCAGTTCTCTCATTAACCACTCATACTTGGCCTTGACCTCAGTGATTCTCTGCTGGCGATGCTCCAGGATTTTCAGCTTGGCATTGAAACATATCACCTCCTGCCAGCCAGGAAAAAGAAGCAAGGAAAAAATAGGTGAAGAGGAAAAGAAATACCCAGGTCCATTCGGTGAAATGATCTTCCAGTCAATAATACTGACAATGAGCCATTTATTCTAGAAGCGTGAAATCATCCATCATCTGCTTTTTTTTTTATTGCTTTTGTTTGGTTTTCATGTTTTCTATCAGTGAGCTTTGGAGACTTTGCAATGGTAGTTAATAATAAACCATAATAATTAATAACAGGCAGCATCTTGAAATTAGATTAACTGTAGGAAAACATTTCTGTTTTTCTCACTGCAGTTTGGTAAGAAAATCTAAGCTCTTGGGAGTAGGAAATCCTTTGCTTGCTGTATTGAAAGCCTAAATACACCCCTGTGCTTGGTGCATAAGTAATGCATTAGTCATATTTTAAAAAAAGAGAACTGGTAGCAATGTCGAATTTGAAACATCCTTAAACAAAGGGAGCATGTTATGAAAAGCTCTAGCAATTCACAATCATTAATAAAGAGGATATATTTTTTGTAAACCTCTGGGGCACAGTAACAGCATGAGGTGCAGTGCTAGAGACAGCCAGCCTGGCCTCACAAGACTTCTGAGGGGTGGCAACCACCAAGATGTGCAGCAAATGAAGCCATCTGAGGACTGTGCAACCCTTACTAGTGTGGAAGCAATTCCAGTAACAGAACTATCCTCATCCATGCCATGCAAAGGTCTCAACACTATTTCACGTTCTCCTCTGTAAACAAATCTGTTGTGGGTGAAGTGCAGTGGAAACCCCACTCCAACAAGTTTCTCCAAACATCACAAATCGCTTCAACGAGTGTCAGAGGCTAGGAAGAAAACATGCCTTAAAATAATAATAAAGTCTATAATCCATTGTTATTCTAAAATACTCAACCTCAGATACTCCTCCCAGTCTTACAAGTGCTGACCTTTGCAATTTACACCCTCCAGGAGATTACATGGATTGCACTCACCTTGCTGTCCCCACCTCGCCGTCTCTGGAGCCTCTCCACATCATCTATCTCATAGACTTTGATCTCAAAGGGCTCCCCCAGCCCCCTTTGCCCACACCGCAGCGGCCCGTCCACCCAGCGGACCCCAGGGCTGTTGGCAGGCTTCCTTGCTGGGGAGGCGGTGTCAAGGGATAAAGTTGGAATAAGCCTCCTCCTCTGTGAACCTGCAAATGGAGAAAGTGCCACTGCATGTTAGCACAGTTATTTCTTCTTTCCATTGCAGAGAAGTGAACAAATGATATGTGTTTCGCCTTCTCTGACATAGAAGAAAATGGAAGGAAAACCCAGGGAGGCCACGGGAGCTGTAGCTGCAATACGCACTCACCATGAGTGACACCCTCGGTATTCCTTGGTGCCTGACTCCAGGATTTGACACTCAGAGGGCACACATACCCTGAAGTTTACAGAGCCTGTGTCTGCTCCTCACTGATTAGGTGTCAGCACATGCGGGTAAGCTGATGAAGGACCCAAGCCAGCAGGATGGAACTGGTCTAGCCTGGCTTTCCAATCTCTTTACTGCTACTGACCCTTAGAGTCAAAGGACAAGCATTAAACAGTCTCTGCAAATCATCTGCCACGTAAGATGCCAAGTCAGGGCCTGCGGTAGAGCAAGGAGGAACATGTATGTCCTTGGCCTAATGGCAGTGGTTTGTTGGGAGAAAGAACAGAAACACACACCAAAGAATAAAACCAACTGGTTGCATTTCCTTGCTTGGTTTAGTACAATTAGAGCAATGGCTTGGTTTAAAAAAAAAGCAAACAAAAACCAAAAAGTTTTGTCGCTGACACAGTCTTCCCTAGAACAGAGCAGGAATAAAAAGGATAGGAGAAGCCAAAAACAAAACCCAGAGCCATCAAGTTTGAATGAAACTATTAACTGGCTTTCTTGGCTACAAGTACATAAGTGATGCCAGCCAGCACGGAAGAGATGCCAAATGATCATGCAGATTTTATTTTAAAAATAAGATAAAATCATTTACAGGAATTTCCCACATTACATTTATTGAGACTTGAATGTAAATAGTTGCAACATGTCTGTCAATTTGGTGCTTCAAAAAAAGCTAAAAATCCCCAAAATATCTACTGATTGCCTAATTTTTGGATTTTCAAGTATTGCCTAGTTTCATTCATGGAAGTCTGCTTCTGTGCTGACTTTGAGAAGTATTCACATCTTATCCCATGATTTCTGAGTACAACAGTACTCAATACTGAGTACAACTAGAAACCAATAGGTCTGTGTTAGAGACAAGTAATTGAGCTTTTAAATGGATGAGAATGTTCTACTTGAAAGCCTAGTCCACAGTGCTTTTATTTGGATACATTTGAGATAACCCAATGCAGGAAAAAGAGAGCATAGCCAGAGCTGATTGATAGAGAGTTCTGGGTAGACAGGGAGCTCTACAAGGCCCCTTTATACCAAACAACCTGATATTGTCATCCTGTGACACTTATCATAGTTGTGTTTATTGTCCAAACTGCAGCCCAGCAAAAAAACTCACGCCAGAACAAATGAAGCCTTACAAATACCAGCAAGCAGAGTTATTTTAGTTCTGTGGTACCAGTCAGTGGAAGACAATGTCAGCATTCCCTTACCTTGAATGCATTTCAGTTAATCTCTAGATTAAACTGCCTGATCAAGAGAAGAGTCAGATCTTGATAAAAGGAAATGCAAGACCTGACCCATTACCATAGCCAAAAATTAACAAGAGAGACAGTTCAGGAAGACCCCAACAAACTTAATTCTAAGTGTGACTCTTGTCAGCAGTGCTAGAGAAAGGTAATCAAATGCTGGGAGTAGCTATATACTTGAAGGGAGGTGAGAGAGTGTGGTGGACTATTCAATTTTATTACATGCAGGGAGAGATCCTGAAATAGGCTCAGCCCCTCCTGGGAAACAAGTCCTCCATTTGCTTAGATGGGAAGGGTCCCGAGTATAATCCAAGTGTTAAGATCAAAAGGATTCAGGCATTAAGAATGGTTTTAAATACTTTTGAGGCTTTTGGCCATGGTGCCTCACAGAAGCAGTGTCTCAAATTTTGTCTGAGTATAAATACAATCTCTTTGCTGTTCAACAACTTTTAGAGCCAGCGATATCTACAAGCATCATATCTGATCTTCTGTTTAATGCACCCAGTGCTGTCAATAATTTTTTCTTTCTCCCCCACAATAATGGTCACATCTCCTTTCCTGACATGCCTTCAGACTAGCTCTAGCATTTCAAGGAAACAGCTGAGCAGACTGGAAATTCCTTCTGCCCAGCTCTCCATGCATGGCTGGATTATGACTAAGGTAGTGCCTTTTTCTGTGATGTTTGATTTTCTTCCTCTTTTCCCCACTGTGGCTGTTAAAACCATCTTCTTGTGCAGTGAAACACTTTTAAACCACCTCACTGCAAAAACTCTGTCTCCAGCCAGAGCTGAAGTCCAGGTCCAAGACTCTGGAAATGCAGGTGGATGTCTCGAATGCATCTTGCCACAAGAACAGCATCAGGCTCCTACTTGGAGCAAAGCAAACCAGATTGCTGGGGTATGAAGTAGAGGAATGATGGTAAATTTTTTTGCATTTTGTTCTCATTCATACCCATTTGGCTCAATGGGAAGCAGAATCCTGTAAGGATCCTGAATCCTGAAGGAGGGCTTCAACCTGAGGCATCCTTTAATAGCACTTAGCCCTTGGGAGATGGGCAGCTGAGAGTGCAGCTGTGGCAGGAGACATTAATTCATTGTGGTTTTCTAGCCAGAGCTCATGTCTGGATTGCCTGTAGGTTATGATAACAGGACAGACTGCAGCTCATGGTGCACTGGGGCAATGCAGCAGGGCAGAGCTGCCTCACACAGCCACCTTGCCACCCTCTGCCAAGGGACTCCTCTGGGACACAGGCCACCTGCCCGGGGCTTCCAAGGGGTACAGGTGTATGAGACACAGAGGAGAAAGAAAAAGAGAGATGTCTTTTATCTGCACCTTGAATGCTGACTCAGGATGATTTACCTGAGGCGTAGAGGAGAAATTAAAATGAAAGATCTTCTTCCTCTTTCTAGTAAAGTAAAACTGGATCTAGTTTGCACTAAACATGCACTGCTGTTTATCAGCCCAAGTACAGAAAATAATGGTGCCATTTGACAGGATACTCCTGTCACTGAGGCCTCCATTTAGTCTCTGGTTTTTATCTTATTTTACCATAATTGAGATCAGCAAGGACATAAAACCTAAGCAGAGCTTTGGGGTGAATATCAGAAAACAGCTGACAGCTTTCTCATTCATAAAAACACACAACAATTAAATTGTTAAAATTAATGCAGTTTCCCATTCATATAGAAAATATCCATCTGAAGTCCCAAATTTATTGGGTGCACCCGAAGGAGTTAGGATCTCATCAATTTTGACTGTATAATAAATAACATGCTTTGTGGGAATTACAGCACACTACTCCTCTATTCCCCATGTATGACTTATGAAGAAAGTAGGCAGCCAGGCAGCTCAGCAGGGATAGATCTCAGCCCCCTCCCATCTCTGCCTTACCTCTGCACCTTGACAAACTGTCTGACCCTCCCACCATGCAAATAGAATTCATTCCTCCATACAAAAAAGAAATTGATACCAAAAATCAATCTGAAAGAAACCCAGAAAGATGAACCCATGGTAAAATTACATCACATTCATTTATGACCGTGCAGTACATAAAGCAAAATGCCATTTTCTAAATGCCCTGAAGGATATGTTTTTCATTTAATTTGAATTTACCCACTCTCAGCATAACCCATCTTGAACCTAGCTTGAGTATGAATAACCAGGCTGTGAAATAGCCATGAAAATATACAAGATACAAGATTTGCTTTTGAGACAGATCTATTGCTATACCTTAAGCTATAGGTTAAAGTTTGGCCAGTTTAAGTTTAAGATAAAGAGAGTAGCACAGCAGTGAAGGCATGCAGTGTGAAAGTAGATCTGACTGAAGAGTGGCACTGAAGCTACAATATGTTTCAGTAATATAGTAAAGGTAAGTAAGTAAAGGTAAGAGGAGCCTTAAGGTATGAGAAATACCGACCAAGGTATGTGAGGGTAACTTTAAGGATAAGAAGGCACACTGACCTCAGCAGAATTGCCAAACTGCAAAAGGATGTGTGCTCATAAATGTGTTGACCAGGGCAAAAGCTCTAAAAAGTCTGGTTTTGCTTAAGTACTGTATATTTTGGAGTGCTCCCCTTAGGCTGCTTTCCAAGCACACATTCCAGATTGAGCATCTTTTCTCTGAAAAAGGTAAAGGCAAAAACTGCAAGAACAAACTCTTAATGAAAAACAGTATGACGTTTATCTCTTCAAAGCAGAATACATCCAAATGGGATGCAAAACAACTGCTGTCTAGAAATTTCAAGGTGCTTCAAACAGAAAAAGAAACTGTAACTTGATATAATTTCAGAAGTTTATATTGTATGCTCAAAGGTGGGATGTAGAGCCAAAGCTATTCCCCACAGTGTTTAATGTTATGGGATGTAAAACTGCCTTTCTGTACAGAACCTGTTCTTCAGTATTTTAGTTTTTCTCACCAGACAGTCCAAGGAAATTACAAAAACCAGGCCTGGCTAACTAGAGCAGTACCCTTAAGCTCACACTATTCCTTCTGTGGCTCCAACATCAATAGCACTGATGCCAGTTGTAGCATCAAACTTTTCTTACTAGCAAAGATTATCTATCTTATTTCCTCACTTTCCTGCTGCTCCTCACTGACAACAGGGCTCCTGCTCTGTTTGAGTTGAAAATGTGATGCTGACTTTGCCTCTCATTTCCTAGTGGGATCTGCCCTTATGGTCAATTGTCCATGACTGAACCAACTCCTCCCCTTTCCTTTGACCTCCTTTCTCCTAGTTTATTTTATGGTGCACTTTGCCCAGTGCAGAGCATGCAGCTATTCACTCCACGGATTTTCGTATATTTTGCACAGTTTCCCTCCTGAAAGGGAAGTCCCTTCAGTGTTTGAAGGCACCTCTTCAAATGATGTGGGGACTTCACCAGAAGTATTTAGGGTGCCCATCTTGAGGTCAGCATTCCAAAGAACCAAGGCATATATTGCCAGAAAATCTAAACAGCAATCACTCATCCTCACACTCAGATTACACAGATTGCATAGAATGGGCCATGTTGCACCCAAACACCTGGAATATGATACACTGAGAGGATACATCATTCAGATGAAAATTTTCTATGTCCATCTCACTGTAAAATAATTCAGGCCATATTCTGTATTGACTGTTATGAAAGCCCACTGTTGTGAATTGATAAGAAGTACAAGGACGCTTGAGGCAATAAATCACTTGTTTACTGTTTATCAGAATAAAGCAATGCTTGTTTATAATAGTCCATCCACACCTATACTAGATTTGTTGTTTCTGTACTGGTATAAGGAATAAGCTGATGTACAGCCAACTTCTAATTTTTTTCTATCTACACAGTTCATTTCTATCTACCCAGTTTATTTCTTAACCTTGCTTTCTGCATTACTGTCTTATTTATAAGGAGCTTTTCAGGGCAGTTTAGAGCTGGTGAACGAGCACTGCTGAAAGCAGATCTGAAAGCAGCCCTCCTGCAGCGTGGCAGGTTGACAAGTAATCTGGGAGATGCTCCAGGGAAGATGCATATCACCCACAATTCCTAGCAAGAAAAACAACTACGGTCTCTTCTAAACATTTCTCTCTCTTCAGGCTGGATTTTGGTTTAACAGGTATTTGTCAGCATTGTGGCATTGTTTAAGAAGTTGGTTATTATTACTACAGCACTGCATGGGAGAGCTGCTCCAGTCACTTGGAAGCAAAGGCAGAGGCTGGAGGGGGAAGGGTTCTAAAGGGTTCTAAAGGCAGAACATTAGCTCCCAACAGGACAGTGGTGGAGGCATTCCAGTGAGCCAATTCTGTGGCAGTGTCAGGAGTAGGTTTTATTTACACCCAGCCTAATGGTGTGCAACTCAGTCATGCATGTTACATGGAGCCCTCACCACGCACAATAGCCTGCTGCCACTTCCTCTATTAAATCATTCCTATGTTCATGTGGCTGAAAGCTCAGTGCTGGCATGCAGTAGTCAAGCGTGTAAAAAATGATTACTCTGATCCCTTTCAACACAGATTTGCTGCATGAAATGGCCTGGCTCTGACCTGGGAAAATCAATGCTGTTGTTTTAATGAACAAAAAAAAAAAAAGAATGGAGCTGAAGCCTGCACTTTCCCTCCCTCTACTCGCCCCAGGGCTGTCCAGTCAGCAAGTCACATGCATAAAGTAGTCACCTGCATGCAAACAGCACTCTCTCATATAATTCTAAACATCCTTTGTCATGGTAAATGCATAATACAGGATATCAATTAGCTACCATCACTTGTAAGCAAGTTAAAGTAGAAATGCTGGAGGTGCCCTACAGCTTTCTAATACAAAGGGCAATTTTCAGCTCTCCACACTGTGCCTTAGGCAGTTTAAACATGAATCAAATTCCTTTTCACTTGGATTCAACAAGAAAAGCTCAGACTCTCTTTGTTGGTGTTTTGTATTGTCATCATAATTTTGGCCATGTTTCAAAATGTGATGTTTGCAATATTGGTTTGAGACAGACTTTTATAATTTACAGTCCGTAGATTCAGTCTCTGGCTTTTTCTGCTGCTTTCATAAAAGGGGCTAAGTGCTTCCAGAGAGTAAATATGTTCAAGTATAGAGTTTTTAGGGCTTTCCAGGAACCAACCTCTAAACCTCCATCTTTAAAACTATCCCACCAGTGAAACCCAGAGCACACTGACATGAGAAAAAAGAAGGCTAATTGTAGATAATTAGTCTTAACAGTCTGTCTTTTTACTAAAGTATTTAAAATCATGTAGCAATTTGCTCTTCTTTGGTGTTGAAAGTACTGAGAAAGAGCTGCAAGGAGTCATGAAACTTTACTACAAATGTCATCAAATACTGCAGCAGGAATCTTTAATTATAGTTCCCCATGCAAAGAAGATGAAGGCACGTGCACAGACACACACAGACATAAACACACCCAAATCCTATCCTGGATTAACAAAAGTAGGGTTCTCCAGATTCTGAGATACGAAACTTCAACTCAGGGCATAGTTTTAAACCTCAGGAATTCAACCTTCGAAAACCATTTTCTCCTGTTTCTACTTGGCCTGACTTTGAATAATATCTCTTAGGTTTTTGTTTTCTGATGTTCATTGATAGTTAGCATTCAGGAAAATGTTAAGTATCAGAGGTCCTGACTGACCCAACTGGAAAGTGCTTTACTGAGAAGGACTTTATGTCCAAAGTCTGATGTCTTTGAGCTGCCTCCTTCTGTCTCCCATCTTTTTCTCATGCCCCAGTGCCAGGTCTGCTCCCATGAAAGGGCCTGTGCACTCCAGCTGCAAGGCAGAGGTCCCCACCAGCACCTAGTGGCTGCTGGTCACCTGCTGCTCCCCCAGCCCTGCCTGGGCCACAGATCACTGCCCTCCCTGTTTCACCCTGCTGGCAGAAGCCCCAGCACTAGCAAAGCTCCAAGCTCAGACTCAGCTCCAAAAAGCTTCAACTAGAGGAATCAATGCAACTCAATGTTGCATGGGATGGGAACTTTCTTAGGTACCCAACCCTATCTCATAGGGAACAGGAAAGAAAACAGCTTCAGGAAAATAGCTGTAATCCCCATAAAATGCCTTGTTTATGATGAATGATCTCTGAACCCCTCCTGTTCTGTTGCTCCCATGGAAGGAGGTTTCCTTACAGAGAGTACTGAAACACTCTCAGAGACAGGAACCTGTAAATATATGTAGGAGAGGGCAGAAAAAACTAGAAACAACACATTTATGCATGTAATGTGAAAATGCAAACAGGACTTGGCTTTACTGGATAAACCTCATTAGAACCTGGATCTTCCTTTGCTATCACCTCCCAGTGGGAAAGACCCAGAGTTAGCACCAAGGCTCCATCTCTGAAATTATCCAGTCATGTTTTGCACTGAGATTATTTTAAAGCAGTGCCCAAATACATCCAAAGGAAACTCAGGAAGATATGCTAAAAATCAAACCAGAAGAGCAAAAAATCATTCTGATCCAAGGACCTTACTATTACTTTTTTTTTTAGTTTGTTTTTTTGGGTTTTTTTTGTTTTGTTTTGTTTTTTTGTATCAGCATTATCTATTTTTCTGAGCTGGTGACAAGAGAACACAGAAATTACACAAGTTGCCCAAGGTGATACAGCAAACCAGCAGCACTCCAGAGAATATAACACAGATCTTGCAAGCCCTAATTTGCTGCCCTGCCTGCCTCCCTCTTCTATCTGTTCCACTCCTGGGATACAAATAGAGCTTTGGTAAAACTAAAGTTCAACCAGAATGCACTTCCTGATCACATACAGGAGTATGTATTATAAAGCACCCTTATCAATGCCTTTCCACACAGCGGCACTGGGCCATCGCGCTTGGAATTTCTGAGGAGTTAAAAAATAATAAATAACTCCTGCAACTTGTAACTGTACAAACCATGCTCTAACACTTCAGTGCCCTGCTCAAGACAGCACTGCCTACCCAAGAGAGAGGAGGCTGGAGCCAGAGACAGAAATATGGCTGCCAATTGTTTCTTGCAGGGAAGGGCTAATGGAGTGAGCAAAGAAATCAAAGTACAGTGTAGTTGTACAGATGATTGCAGGCAGAGAAGGAAGAAGGGCCTGACACAAAAAGAAAATAACAAACAGAACTCTGTTTTCCATTGCTCAGCAAGGGCAGAGGAGGATATATGGCAAAGTCAGTTGTGGTTGAGTTTAGGAGTCAAGGGTGCCTGTAATTCAACCCTGGATCTGGCTCTCACTTGGCTGAGGACATTAGGCAAGTCACTAACACGCTCTTTCTTCATTTCTCCATCTGTAAAGTGTCTGGGGTCTGGAATAATACTTACACCACAGTGTGGATTAAAGACAAGCTATATAAAGCTTTGAAATGTACAACTGTAGATCAGGGCTAAATAGCTTTGCTTCTGCCACAAACAGTCACTTTGGGCCAATATATGTTGACATGATGTTACAGAACCAATGTTAGATGTTAGAAAAATGTGAATGTTTATTAAATGCATAGGTTAGCTTCAGGGCTAACAGGCTTACATGCTTCATGAGGCAAACACGATTTTTCAATAGGTACCAGAACGCAAAAGAAATATTTTTTTATTATTATTTTCTTCTAATTTAGAACACAATTCTGTACTGCACTGTCTGTGAACTGCACAGGTACCCAGGCAGAGCCCAAAAATTAACCTAAGGCTAATAGTGAAGGATAACAACTAGCTTTATCCTTCAAAAACTGTCAGTGTAGGTCTGATGCTTCATGTATGAAATTCAGGGCAGAAGCGCCTACACATACAAATAATGCACTTAAGAGCACTGAAAGACAAGATCTTAATCTCAGGGAAAAATGATGTCTCTCCAATGTGTCAGAACTTCAAAAGTAATTGTGAGATCTTCTGGTGATTCTCTTAAAGACTCTTTATAGCTCCTTTTACAGGGGCCTTGGGCTGATTCATGTTGATCGTGTCTGACAGCTAGCATTTCTGTTAATAATAATCATAAATAAAGTGGACAAGGTTGCCTGACCTGAAATGAGCATATCTATAGTGCCATATCCATTACAGCACAGTGGATCTGTGACCGCAAATCAGGAAAGGTCCAATGATCTTGACATTTTGTATTAAAATAATATCTGTCTTTTAAGATCTCAGAACCTTTGTGTGCTATCTTTTTCACTAAAAAGTGTTCCTTAAGAGATAACGCTCACACTATAAGAAAGGAGATGCTACAGAGGATGAAAGATTGCAAAACTTCGCATTTTTTCATTATACAATAAAAATACATTCCTGAACAGCTTTATTCTCCCTTATATCTTAACTCCTCTTTCATGTTCTCCTGCATTGAAGTAATAATCCTGGTTTTATGCCATCATAAATCTGCTGACATGTGAAAAATTATACTATTATCAAGCACATCAGAACAGAATTATGATTTCACTGCTGTAGGACCAAATGCAAGCAGGAGCTTGGTTATATGAAAGTGAAGCCTGATTAATTTCTGGGCAGTGGCTTTCTGCTAGAAATATGGATGGTGGTAAAGACTGAGGTTTTTTTAATTTCCATAAAACCCTTGGTTGCACTTATACACAAGTCATTCCAAACAATACAGGAATTACTTGCTGATATAGGGAATCATTCTCAAAAGTATCAGAGATGATACACCGAGAATCATTCCACACCAGGTGACATGCTGAATTAAGAGAGAAGCTTTGTAAATTACTTTAAGGGAGGTCAATGTGCCAGGCTATGCTGAGTCCACCAGGGCAGGCAATTCCAAGGACACAGACAGGCCATTCACTGAAAATCCTCCACCCCAGAGATCCATGTCCAGCATCAGGCAGATAATTGCAATGTTGCTAATGAAGAAGAGAGGAGCCAATTCACACCAACAATTAGAATAAAGAGAATAATCTCTTGGTCAGCCAAAAAAGGTGTATTTGGGGAAAATGATAGGTCAAATATTACACAGCAGTAAAAAAGCAGCAAATCTAGAACTCCTCACATTCCCTGCTAACGAAAGGTTTGTACTTACACCGCCACTTGCTAATTTTCCGTATGTGCACTGTATGGCAAACCAGTGTCACTGTTCTACCGGGTAGGCTCAAGGCCTCTTCTTTCCTGGTGTGTCCTCCAGACTGCTACAAGAACAATCTTAAACCTGAGTCTCAAACAGAGCTCTCCTTCACAACTCCCTTTTCATGATTACTGATACAATGTTTAGTCCCACACAGGGGGTATCAAAAGCCAAAGCTGTGAGCCAAAAATACAGCCCTGGTATAAAATACGACATGCATATATGAAGCTTATCTTTAACTAGAACACCACAAACACAATGCTTTTGTCACTCATATTTCCAGTCTCCAGCTTCTCCCTCAAAGCAGAGAGAAGTGAAATGAAACAAGGAGTTTTGTGAGCAGCAGAATAAACAAATCCTGGTCCTCTAGTGATTCAGTTTGAATCACTAGTTTAGAAGTTTAGACTCCAGAACTCAGGAGTCTAAAGAATGTGGAGGCTCTACCTGAAGTTTTCTCAGAGTATTTTTATAAAATATCTCTCTTGGGGGAGTAAGGGGGACATTCTCTAGTATCTAAACTGTTCCCTCATCTGCACAGCTGCCTGTTTTCACAGAACTTGATAAACTTTTCCATCTAAATGACCTGTGGAAAAAGTCCATATTAGCTTGCCAGCTTCTCTGCAAAACACAATCGAGTTGTCAGTTTACACCCACAAATGCCACCTCTGTGGACAGCTTTGTTTTCCACAAGATAGAAATCATCCTTCTCTTCCTTGCAAGTTAGTATTAAAAAGCTTTTATTTGAAAGGGGTTTTTAGAGGCAGAGCTCCTCAGAAAGAGGAAAATCAATTTAACTGAAGGGCTAGGAAAAGAGATTTTCTCAGAGGATGCAAAGTTAACTTCAGAAATATTATTCAGTCATTTGGTCTGGGCTTGCATTATGTAGAATGATCACTTTCAGATGCATCCTCTGAACAGGTACAATCAGCTGTGCATTTATGGAGTTACTTTAATTGCAGTATCTATTGCATTCACATCTGTGCTGCACATGTTCTTTTTGCTACCACAGTCAAGAGCATAAAGAAAGGGAGAGTTGTACATTACTCTGTTCACTGGAAATGAACTCCAGAGGTGACTATCACAGCAAGTGGAATGGCTGGTGAATTAGGAACGCTACGAGAAAAACACATTTTAGACAGTCACAGCTACTGTAGAATAAGTAGCCACTGATATTCCACATACCTGTGCCACCAGATGCAATGTCAGCCTGAATTTTTTTCAGAAGTAAATTAGGCAGGAATAGCACTACAGGTTGGGAAAACAGCACCCAGGAAAAATATGAGCTGACCAGCTCATGAATGGTCCCCATCCCTGTTCTGCAACTTTATGAAACTTGCTCTAGTGGAAAAAGGTACCTGCATAGACTCTTCATATGACCCAGGAAGCTCTTGTTATCTAATTAAAAAGTCCTGATGTAGTGTGAAGCTACTGGGGATTATGTCTAAACAAAGATGAAGTCTTCCCAATTCATACCATGCTCACTACAAAAGTTTCAGATTTGAAAGTGCTTCAGTGCAGTAGTTCCTGTATATTGTTCTTAATATAATCTATTATTTGTTATCAATAAATATCTGGGAAAAGGAGCCACAATTCAAAAGGCAAGAGTCTTAGGTACAGGATACATCTTTCAAGTGGCATGGACACATTTTTGTTCCATTTTCTATGTGGGGAGAAGGAACTCAACGGTGGTTTCAGATGCAGGGCATCTTGCACCTTTGGGCATCCAGAGAATGCAAGGAGAAGAAGTGGGTTCACAAAAGATACAGCTATTCAGCAAGAGTCTGGTATTGGGCTGGTGAAATGTACATATTAAGACACCTTTCTGCAACCAAATCAGAATAATATTTGTATAAATAAATATTTGAATGTGGCTATCACTGGCAACACTAACCAGTTTTTGCTACTCCTAAGTAAAACCGAAGTGAAAGAGGTCAGGATGAGACTCCACTGCAAAGGCAATACAACCACACAGGATTAGTGAATGTCCCAAAATGAAAACAGGCAGAGCCTAGGACACTTACCATGTCCTTGCTTCTTCAGCTAGAAGATGGAACTGGTATTTAACTAGTTCACTCTTAGGGTCAGCCTACCCCCTGTGTACTAATCTGCTTTGGTCTGTATCCCTCTTTCCTACCACCACAAGCTTACCTGCATTTAATCGTTTCTTTGGGGTTTTGAGGCTCCGGCACCTGCCACTGGCAGAGCTGCTGTTCTCGCTCATGGAGTCCTGCGCTGAGGAGGCACTCCCCGTCGCCTCGCTGTCCCTCATCATGCTCTCATAGCCGCTGCTGCCCCCGCTGTGGTAGAAGAGGGCTGTTTTCCCCATGGCAGGGGGCAGCTCCCCGCTCAGGATGCTGCTGTTGTCGCTCCCATGGCCGCTGCTGCAGCGGTGAGGTTTCCGAGGAGGGGTGATCTTGCTGTAAGGTGAAGGCAGCATGTGAACAGCTGGCTTCTCGTCTCCAGGAAGGCCCCCACGTTCATCTGTCTCCAGGCTTCCTGGCAGCTGTACGCCTCTGGCACTGGTGCTCCCTTGGAGCAGCTCTGAAATCCGCCCATTGACAGCTCGAAGGGGCAATTTGGAAGCAAGGCTGGAGCCCCGGCTTCTACTGAGGGACTGCATTGACCAGGACATGTTCTTCCCACTTGGGGGCAAACTGGAGCTCTGCCCTACAGACTGGGGCAGAGACTTGGTGGAGAAGCTGAGTGTTTTGGTGGCAGAGGCAGAGAGGCTGCGGGCCTTGGGACTTGCCAGCAGAAGCTTGCTGACCGCAGAGATCTTTGACTGGCTGGCTTTTGGGGAGGCACCTGCTGACTGGGAAAGGCCCGAATTGGTGGGTGAGGACATGGCACTGCGGCTGAAGCTCCTTCCAGCCCTAGGCATGGTGGTGTCTCTGCCAGGGCTCATTTTGGAGCTCACAGAGGACAGACTTTCTGCTCTTTCCAGTGACAAACACTCATAGTGGCTTCCTGTGGACCTCCCTAGGGAGTTGGTCCTGCTGGCAAGCTGCTCCAGCTTGGCACTGAAGAGCTTGCTGCTGCTGTTGTTGATGCTGCTATCTATGCCAGGGCCTTTTTGTTTGGCATTCTGCTCCTCTGGGAAGCTGGCCAGGAAGGACACAGGCTGGCTGGAGGGACTGCTTGTGGTGCTGCTGGCTGCACTGTGCTGGGGGCTGGCTCTGTTCTTCTGATCCAAGCTTGACTTTCTCACAGGTGGCAGAGGAGGAGTCCCTTTGGGACGAGTGAGTATGCAGTGTTTGGGAGAGGCTATTTTCCTGTCAAGACTAGCCTTAGAAAACTGGGGAAGGGCAGAAGAACTGACTCCAGTGCTGTCAGTAGAAGTAGGATGAAGATGACTGTCAGATTCCTCCACCTTGCTTGCCTTTGGGAGCCCTCGAGGGAGGCTACAATTCTTCAAGCCATCACTGGAATGAACAGGGCTTTGGGTTGCACAGCCAGATGTTGCCACCTCACACCCATCCACAATCCTTTTAAGACTGTCAGATCCTGGGGAAATAGAGGTGTCCCCACTGCTGGTACTAAGCCTGTCTGTGGAGGTCTGTTTTGTGCTGTGCTCAGGCTTGGCTAAAACCGTGACTATGTCAGGCCTTGGCTCATCACTGCTCCCAGAGCTGTCCTTTTTAACATCTTCTTCTCTCTTCAACCAAGGGTCTTCAAATTTGATAACCTTCTTAGCAATGGATTCTTTCCCTTCACGGGGATGAACAGCCTTTGGGTCTGCAGTTCCAGCCAGTACAACATCATCAGTGTCTTGAGCTTTGAAGGAATTAACAGCAATACATGGATACACGGTAATGTTCGTCTTCATTGGGATGTAGCCTTCACAGCTGCTAAGACTTGCTGTGTTTTTGATTGTGACAGTAGTTTTGCCTAGAGCTGATATTTTACAGCCTTTGATGGGTGGCACTTTGCCAAAAGCTTCCTCCCCAATTTCCGACAGTATAAGCATGTTGTCAGCCACTGACTTCTGTCTGTCACTTACACAAATCATGCTGGCGCTTTGTATGGTGCTTGCAAACTCAGAGACAGGGGGCTCTGCCATTGCTTCCCCTTGCCCATAGCACGCCTGGGCTATGAAGCTGTGGCATGACTGCTCACCGTCACTCCCCGTGCTCATTTCGCTCAACCACGAGCTGATGGATGAGCGCCTGCTGCCATCATCCTGGGGTTTGTCATCCAGACTCAACTTTGGAAGAGGAAGGAACTGTGTGATGCTGACTTCAGACACAGGAGCTGCACTGGAGTAACATTCAAGATCTTCAGAGATACTGCTGATAATACTGACTGGCCTAGAGCCAGAGGCCAAAGCCTGCACAGAGCAGTCACTGTTAAAACTGATGATACTGGTTGGGCGCCCATTGTCAAGGACACCACTAATGGTCAGTTCTTCCACAAGGGTGAACACAAGCTCATCCTCTCCATTCAGCTCCAATGGCTGCTGCACAGTCACCATGGTTGTGCTCAGAATCTCCTTCTTGGATTCTGGAGAAATGCTTTGTTGCTGATCTTCATTGAGAACCGTCTCTTCCAAATCCCCATTGTTGGACGACATTGATTTTTTCATAATCTGAGGGCTCATGCCTACAGGTGGGGTCCGGATTTCTGGCTGTAATAAAGATTCAGTAGATGTCATGGCAGCATCCTTACTCAGCGGAGCTGGTGGGGGAGTAGAACTGGGCAGGACTCCTTTCTGTGTATAGACCTTGCACCTCTGGGAAGGAGAAGTTGGTGGCTTATACTCAGATGTCTTTGAGAGGCTTGCAATGCCAAGCCGGGGTGAACCCATCGGCCGAGGTTTGCCTTCCACAAATCCACAAGTGTTGAGCCCTTCTCTGCTGCTCTGCAAGCTGGTGCTGTGTGCTAACTGACAAGAGTTAAGCTCTTTACTAGAGCTTCCTGTTACACTCCTGGGAGAAGAAGGAGTTGAAAGATTGGTAAGAGCTCCAGAAGGAACAGGGGAGTGATTTCTCTTAGTTTTGCTGGGAGTTGTATTTGTATTTTCCTTGGCTTCTCTATCAGGATTCTGACATTCTGGCATTGTATCTTCCTTATCTGACTCTGGTAAGTGGCTAAGCTCTGCCAGCTGGCTTGAGACAGCACACTTAGACGCCTGGTCTGAACTAAACTGAGCAGGCATCTCTTCAAAGGGAAATTTGTCAGTCTCTTCGCTGCCATCAATGCAATCCAGTCTCTCCTGGAGCTCTGCAAAGGTGTTGCACTTCAGGCAGTCTCTTTCAGATGTGCTGGGCCCTGATTCACTAATTTCCTCCAACCTGCCCTCATTTTTGGTCTTTTGTAGAGCAGGAACTATGGGAACAAAGTCAGGGGGACCCTCATTATCTGTCAGTTCCTTGTCAGAAAGGGCAGTGCCATTGGGGCCAACGTAAATCACCGTGTCACATGACTGCTCACTGCTGGATGAATAATCAGGATCACTGGATAAATGCAAAATAGGGAAGTCTGGGTCCACAGTGTTTCTAGAATGGAAAGGCCTCAGCTGGGTTGGTCTCCGCATCCGGCCCTCCTCACAAGAGCTTTCTCCTCCAGAAGAACTTGATGTGTACTGCAATATAAGAGAGAGAAAGAAAATGTGTGTGTATGACATTTCAGCATTGCAAGCTGTTCCTTGCACAAACTGCATATACAAAAAATTCATGGTCACATGAACTGGAAGATCTCTAAACTAAGGCACAGAGCTCTGAGGCTGCTTATCCAAGCCCTAGAGCAAACACATAACTATGTTCAATGGAGAACCCAAAGCCCAGCTCTGAGTCCCATTCAAAATCATAAGACTTAAATAAAATTGCTAAAAAATGTGGATTAATATACCTCCCTTAACTGAGCCTGACCAAATAAATCTGATATTTGGCAAAAGCTTTGCTGATTTTGTGTTCGTGTGTACATTTGTGTATTTGAAGAGGAGCAAGAAAACTCACTGCATATGACCCCATACTACCAGTGTGTGGAACTGTATAACGTGCACTCAGAGGTCTCTGGAGACACAGTGCTCTGGTGATGTGTGGACTGAACCCTTCATTTGTCTCTCTTCAATCAAATGACAAAAAAAAAAGCTTTTGTCAGTCTGCCAGTTTTAATTAAATGCATAAAATTAATTCATTTTGTCCAATTTGCACCATAAGTTGCACAGAAGCAACTAGAACTCTCTAACATGAAAATGAATATAGTCCATCTTCACTCTACTTCTTGGAAAATCTATCACCCACATTTAGAAGCAGTAGGAATAAAAAGGTCATCAATGCTGGCATTGTACACAATTTGACACAATTGTTTATTTTGCTTCCACTCTCTCTGAGAAGCATAGAGAATCTAATTCTTAATTAATCCAAATTTTCTTTAACTCTACAGCAGTTTCACTCATTATTTCATTAGCACTAAGAACATAAAGGAAAATAAATGCTCCCTGACAGCTATATTATTAAACAAGGTCAGCTTATAAACCTGCTACAACAGATGTAGAAGTAAGTTCAGAAGTCTGAACTTACTCTTGTGCCTCTGAAGCTGAAGCATTTACTCCTCTGATATTGCTCTCCAACAGTTGCCTAGGACAGGGTACATACAACCCATACACCCATACACTTTGGAACTGATTACTGATTTTATTACATGCTGCTCTACCCAGATAAGGATCCTCCACGATCCTTCTTCCTCCGTCATTACAAGAAGGGAGTTACACATCATCTTACCTTAGTTTTCTTTTTCTTCATCCTGAGGACTCTTGAGGCAATCTGGATAGTGGAGAGCGTCTCAGCGTAGTTCCCCGCAGCGGCTGAAATGTGAGCTATCATCGTGGTGCGGCAGTTCATATTCCCCAAGGACTCTCGGAGCAACATGGTCAGCTTGCTGTCTCTGCAAAATAAAATTAATTAAGGCTACATTAGCCAGCAAGGTTTCACTTTGGTCATCATGATGTAACTTGGGTCTTGGCATGACATTTTCTCCTCTTTTTAGTGGAATCCTAATTAGTTTCCTTCCTCAGGTTTGCACTATGTTGTGCAGCTGAGCATGCTGAAAGACCCTGGACCACAATTCAAACTTCTTTTCACTTCCCATTTCCCCTTTTCTGTCTCCTTTTGGTCTCAGCCCTTCTCCATTGTTACCATTGCCACCAGAGTGCTGCAGACCAGCACTGTTAAGGAGACTGGTAAGAAGCCACAGCAGCAAACATCAAACTGCTGCTCTTTTGAAGTGCACAGTGCACAGACAAACCCTGGCCCAGCTCTGGGGGACAAGAGGGTAATGTATTAGATTAGAGAACACAATTTTTTTATTGCCTTCTAGGGCATTGGGTAACTTGATATTAATAACAGTTAAATCACCAAAGTCAATTTTGGATGATGCTGGTAAAATACAAACCAATCAAGCCTTCGAACTTCATACAATTGTTCTTTCATATTAGATCTTTTCTTTCACTGAGGCAGAAATCAAATTTTCTGTTCTTGCCATTTACTCTATTGTTCAGCATCAGATAGCTTTTGAAATGCTGATGCCTTATTGTGGGGCTGTCTGTGACTGGACTGAGAATATGAATTTTAACAGAATAATGATGCATATATAATACTTTTAAGGTGGTCATCTAATCCTCAGAAATGCACAATATATCATTTTAAAGAGACCTTGAGCTCCATGGTGTAGAGGTCAGCTGGGTGGTTATTTAAGAAATGGCATTCTCTTGAAGTGTGTCTCCCCTGTGCTAAGGGTTGTGGATGACGTTACATACAGCTGGAAACAAAGACAGCAACAGCCTGATACTTATTTATACTAAAGGAATTGCATTTGCTGCTGTAGTGATGGTGATTCCTTCAGTGGCTATGGATCAGATTTTTGGGGCTCACTGTTAAATATTTGCAAATGACCTATGGTGCATGTGTGTCCTTGCTCATTCACTTGAAATTTCCAGCTCACAGGAACTCGGCACAAAGCTGCAACTGCTGGGAACTGAAGCTATGCCTGCTGGATGGGACCAAAGGGCAAACACCAAAACTCTTGGACCTCTCTTTTTGACTGAATAAACAAAAGCATTTGGGCTGCAAATTTTGATGCAATAGCTCTGGAGAGTTCTCATCTCCTGAGGCTTCTAGTACTTGCAGTTTCAGCTTGACTAGAAATACTGAAAATAAAACATTTTTTTTGTTTCAAGATTTCTGCTTCCATCTGCTCCAGACACATTGAAGACAGTCTAGTTTCTCTGAGAAGCAAACAAACATCCATAAGAGACTGTACTAAGCCTCACTCATTTCACTTGTGACCTAAGGCTGCTTTGAATCCACAGATCCAGAGTTACTAGGCTGCTGTGTCTCAGGTTAATGTCCCTCCATTCCATCATGGAATAATTAGGATGTCAAATTTTGTACATCAGTTACTGCCACTCCAGTGCAGAATAACATGGAAATTATTAACATCTCACAGAAATCAATAACAAGCCTTTAATTTGCCAGTGCTTCTATCATAGCAAAACATGAGACAACAGGGGAAAGTGCAGAAAAATACATTCTAAACCTGTTGGTCCCCTTAGAATGCATAATCTATGCAGCCAGCATCAGCACTGAGGTGTGGCTCTCTTAGACATATATGCATCAGGAATGCAAAATAATCTGTGCCATCTGCCTTGTACTGAAATACCCATTTGCAAGAAGAATAACAATACTGAAGAAATACCTATTTATACTTTATCCTCTGATATAGATGAGAACTAAAGGGCAGATTTGTTAAGGAATAAAGCATGAACCTAGCAGTAAAAACCCCAGCTAGCACTGATATCTAATTTCAGAGTTTGTTCATTCAGCACAGGCTACATCTTGAACCTCAGCTTCACCTTGTACCCAGAGAAAAATAACTAGCCTCATGTCACTACTGTACACTTAAAAAAAAAACACAAAGAGGAAGTTACTAAACACAGATTTTTGACAAATCTGGACATCGTCATAAGACAAGTTCAGCTGTTCAGGGTTCACTAATCTCTCACAATAACTCTCACCTACTAAGTTCTGAAGGAAAGAAAGAAAGAATATAAAAGAATATAAGACACAAAAATGTGTGGCCTAATTTTTAACTCACTCTATCCTCTTAAATTAAAATATTAGTAAAACATTCTGGATGTCTCACTGAAATATGCTTGGCAGTCATTGTGAGACACAAAGTAGACGCTTTGTCCTTCTGGGTGCTGGCATGGTATTTTTGCCTGAAAAAAGGGCTATGAATTATTTCATTAGCTCATTCATGAGCTGTTATTTGAAAATGCAAAATTTCTTGTGAAGGCAGAAGTTTTACAAAGAGGAGGTCTATACTTCTACACTGGAAAGGCTTTGAGAAACAAGACCTTTGTTGATCCTCTGAATCTGCAAACTAAACTAAGACATAGGAAATTTTGACAAAAGTCAGAGTCTGCTGCTCCTAGGTGTATGTTGCTCACTGTGTTAAGAAGAAGCTGGCTAGCAGGAGGTCCCAGATTTCTCATAGCAGCAGAGTGAAATGCATCAGTGTCTTCATGTCTTCATAAGAGAACTTCAGGAATGCTAATGGTCTATTTCTATTCTGCTCCAAAACTAATAAAAGTTATAGGTCAGAGCAACACAATGACTCCATTTTATGTACTTGTCTTCATTTTAAATTTATTTCTATCCCATCCACTAATGTTTTTATAGTTTAGAAAATTTACCCTAAACCATCATGATTATAGGGATATAAAACACGCAAGAAATTGAAGGTGGAGTCAGGATACCACACTTCAGACTCCAAAGCCTGTATATTAGTAAGTCAATTCTGCAGTCTTTTCAGTACTTAAAAGTCATCTAATTTTTTTCTAACTACATCACTTGGTCTAACAAAATACATTACCTTTACCTTTTCTTGACTAGCTTCTTAGACAATCATGGCTACAGAAAAAAAGCTACTAAATATTATTCATATATATATCCCACACAGGTAAAAACTAAAAATAAATTATGCAAAGCTGTACCTTTGGGAAAGTCCAGAGGCAAGACCCCTGTGTGCAGGAGACTAAACTCAGGTATCTCTATGATGTATGTCAGCAGGTACGGTACAGAGGTGCAGACTGCCAGGCAGAAAACTTCAGTTCATTCCAGAGTAGCAGCCCTCCATATGGAGAGGACCTCTCTCTTCTTTACTGTGCTCCCTCTCCTCCTTTGCTGCTTCCACCCTCTCACATTACATTAGCTGCTGAAGGACTTACCTGTTTTCCTGCTGTTTTTCTGAATCTTTCAATAGGAACCCTAGCAGATATTGAACCTCCCCAAAAGAGAGATATGGCAGTGTTGCAATGAGCAGTGTTCTCTACTTCTCTTTGGAGACCACCATTCAAACTGGGATCAGTGTAAATTAGTCCTTTCACTAAGAAGGAAGATGTACATCTTCCTTTCAGTAAGAAGGAATGATGTACACCTTCATGCTCCTCTTTTACACATCTGTATTTCCCTTCCTTATGAATGATTAATTATACTCAGCTTCAAACAACACAGAATCTTATACTGAAGAATGAAGCACGTAATATCATGATACATGTCCTTGGACACTGCATAAATCCCAGTCGCCTGTGTACATTTCGTCAAAGTCTTTAATTTTGTGACTGGAAGCTATTTTTCCACTAGAGCCCTGCCTCAAACCCTGCACAGAATAAACAGTGCTCACTGAACCATAAGTTATTTAATCTTTAATTTAATCCTTGCCTTGCAATGTATGGATTTATGCCTTATTTACTGTTAGGACTATATAAACTCTGTTCTGAATCCTGAATAACTGATTTTTTCGAAGGTTCTTTATAACTTTTTCCCTGTGGACCTCATCAATGCAGTATCTGATGAATGCCTCTGAGGTGAGGCACATAATCCTTTGATAATACCTGAAACACTGAAGACTTCATTAAGTATAGGTGTTTGGTGTGAAGCACAGATCTTTCAGAGTATTGACCATTACACAGTCTTCATATTCAAAGTACAGCTAACTTTGACTCATCTTGAACAGCAAATGAGGCAGCTGGTTCTCAAATCAAGATACCAAAAAAACCAGGAACATACAATTAGTAGTCCATCTAAAAATTTTAGGAACACATTGTCAGAACTAGTCTGAATAACTTTCAGAATAACTCCTTTCTCTTCCACAGTCCTCTATCCCATCCTCCATATGTTTATTGACAATCACAGCAATATACAGTCCTGATTCATGTCTAAAGCAGGTCCTTTATCTAGCTTGAAAAGAGATGATATTTGGGGATGGAAGGAGAACCCTAAAAGGAAAATACAATATATAGCCCATTAATTCTGACATTTCCTGACCCTATAGCAATTGGTTTCATGATCCAAATGCTCTTATTGCATGTATTTTATGTAATTTCATGTGGATTGTGGTTACACTTCAATGAGATATCAGCAAGCCTGGAAGATTCCAGTGTATCAAATAGTCTCAGCTGCTAAACTAGCTGGCAACAGCAGCTGGCTGCCACCTTTTGTTTGGACAAGAAGTAGAAAAGGAGAACATGACTTAAAATTTACCAGGGGGTTTTCCTACCTGTAGAAAAACACTAAGACTTGGGAGTAACACACTCCTTTCCTGTACTGTAGGAAAGCTGTGCTCTCATGTGTCCATGTCCTTTATGACATGCTCTTCTCTGATCAGACAATCCTACACTCTTCTGTCAGTGTCTGTCTTGGGCTTTCCTCATCTAACCTTTTTGCTTGTTCTTATTCCCATACTGTGACACTCATCCCCAGTTCCTCCCCGAAACAGCTGGCAGAACTCAGTTGCATCTTGCAGTGGTCTAAGCAGCTACACTAGACTTTGCCATTCACCAGCATCACTGCTAGATACTCCTTCAGTGTTAAACTCCTCCTTTGTCCCCCTCTTCCTCCCATTAACGTCCATAACATCCTCCACTCTCACTGTCTGAGCTCCAAGGTCTCTCTCCCCACTCAAGTTTCCCCCCAAGCAGTTCACTGACACCCAAGAGAGGAACCCCAAAAGTGACTGTAATTTGGCATGGCTGCTGTATCATGCTGCCAGGTGAGGGGGCAGAGAATGGTCAGTGCCTTCCTGGATCTTCCTCTGCCAGGTTCTCCAGCTTTAAGAAAATCTGTGTGTTCAAAGTGAGCTACATAGAAAAGAAGCAAATGGTAATTGCTTTTGTTTAGGGCTGCAAAATAGAATTCATGAATAGAAAATGAAGCAATAAGAATAAATATTGTGCTCAGGAAATTTGCAGGAATTTTTGTTGCCCAGCATTTCATTCTGTGTATGGGAGACACAAACACAAAATTGTTTCACAAAAAGGAGGCAATAGGGAGGAAGATCCAGCTGAAGTGTTGGAATAATGATTTTTCTGTGGAATTATTTACCCAATTGTATTATATACTTTGTTTTGCTTCCTGTATCCCCCCTCCCCGACCTCCACCTTAATAAAAAATATTTTCTTTGTTTTCCCTTTCCTCTCACCCCACTACTATGCAGATTTTGGCTATTCAATGACAACAGCAGCACCATCAGAAACAGAAATAATAACATTCCACAAGGGAGAAAATACAATAGTACAGCTAAGCTTTAGGAAGTGCAAGACAGCGTGTTTGTGCTCTCTATTAATCATATACCTTAGTGTCTTCCTAGGCACTTGGCCAAAAGGAGAAAGTTGTCGACTCCCTCCAGGTATTATTGTTATAGCATCAGATGATGTATGCCCTCAGGTGTCTTGTAATCTAATTATTTGTAGAGGTATGTCAAAGGAAAAAATCTCAGTAACTATGACAGTCATTTTTGATCATGAGGTCTTAATTCTGCTCCTTAGAGCTGATGCAGTGCTTTATGCACAGTAATAAATGTTTACATAACAAAGGAACCACATAAAGACTATATTTGGTTTTGGCTCTTACTGCATGGGAATAATCTCTACAAAGGACAGTTTATAGCTCATAAAGCACAAGCCCAACAGTGGATGTTACAGGTGTGCAACAGCTGAGTTCACTGTGAACCAGTATAGTTTGCTTTGTTATGTCTTTCCTTTCTGTTAATAATTTTGATAGAGAGAGAGGAAATGAGAGCAATGTGTGTAGGCACAGGCAAAATGAGTCCAGGTGGGGATATAATGCCCTCGGTGGTTCAGCCATGTAAGCCTGGCTTTGTTAGCAGAACAAAATGAGGCAGTTGAAGAAAGATGGGTAACATGTTGGACCTTTAACCTGGGGAATTCTTCACCTGGTGAAACGAGGCATTGGGGAGACAATGGACTTGTTCCAGGTGGAAACTGACTAGTCTTAAAGGGAAAATGAAGCATAGTGGAAATTTCCACTGCCACTGCAGTTAGTAATCTTGTATGAGGTGCACTAGCACAACCCAGAACTCACGGCAGAGGGGAAAGGGGAGCCAGCTGAAAGGACTATGCTGAGGGGACACTGTTCTTAGGTTCAGTACCAGGAAATTTCCACATCTGGAAGGGATCTGACACTACAGCAGTCAAGAGGTCAAGAGCAGGAAAAAGGTGTTTGCTGCATCCAAGTATGGGATTTATCTTAAATTGTACTACTACAAAATGCATAAAAAATGTAGGGGGATTCCCACACAATTGTTGCCTTTTAAGAGGAAATTTCATATTGCTGAACAATCCTTGTGCCTGTGATAACCCTTGAGCACGTGGCAGATGCACAAAAGTGCATCTTTTGTTTCTTTTTACTAAAGACAGAAAAGTAAATCAATAAGAGAAAGACAGAAACCCATTGGTGAGACTGCACCTGAAATGAGTTCAGTTTTGGGCGCCTCACTGCAAGAAAGACATTGAGGTGCTGGAGAGTGTCCAGAGAAGGGCAACGGAGCTGGGGAAAGGTCTGGAGCACAAATCTCATGAGGAGTGGCTGAGGCAGCTGGGGCTGTTTAGTCTGGAGAAAAGAAGGCTGAGGGGAGATCTCGCTGTCTTCTACAACCACCTGAAAGGAGATTGTAGCAAGATATGGGTTGGCATCTTCTCCCAAGAGTCAGGGAACTACCCCTCTCACCATAAAAGGGGCTCATTCAAGAGCTGTAACTTTTGTATAAAAGTTGCTCCAAAGCTGATGAAGCTTAAACAGTCTTCAAAACTGACAAGGAGTACCCTGTTATTCATAAATGACATTAAAGTTCCCTGCTTTTTTAAGGTCTCACTGACTGATATCACAATAGAACTCTTTCCCAATAAAGCCATTGCTATCACACAACTCCACTTTTACCTTCACATATTAAAAAGTGCATGGTTTCTGACTGCCAGCTCAGCTGCAGGCTGGGCACCATCACACTAACCCTGAAGACACACAGAGAAAGACGTCTCCTACATCTTCTCATTTCTGCCTTGTGCCAGCAGTGGAGCAGGAGTCACACAAGCTTCACTCAAATAATACAACCAACAAGAGAAAGAAGTTCCTCTCAGTCTTTGCCCCAGCTCTGTGAATTTTATGTATTTTGGTTCAGGTGTACTTTGCACTTTGGCAACACCAAACTGAAGACATACCCTTACTTGCAGCTCAGTGTGTTACTCTAATGTTTAGAGAGTAGAGAGTAGTAGCTCTAGTGAGAGCTCAGAGATCCAGATGTAGCTTAAAGCCATAGCAAGTGCAAGTTTTGGGGTGGGAGAGAGGAGGTGGTTAGGAGTACAGCACTGCTGAGGGTCAGTGATTATCTTAGAAGGCTACACTGAAAATGGAGAAAGTGATCCCTCTCCCCTCTGTATTTCAAATCTCAGCACAGAACCAAACATCATTCCCAAGCAGCCATTAAAAACATCCAAACAAAGCTCAAAGATAAGCAAAAAACAAAAAAGAATCCTAGTGGTCTGTCTCATTACAGTGCCAGCTCCTAATAAATTCTAGCTGAAAAACAGAAACTCAATTAATCCAGGGAGCTAATTAGGCTCAGAAACTCTTTGTTAAAGCCAGATTCCCCAAAATCAGCAATGTAAAGGAATCATGCTTAATAAGTAGACTGTGATTTACATGAGAAAAGAAAATAAATAAAAAAATCCTGCCATTAAAACCAATAATGATCCAGATTTAAAATAATTTAGGAACTCTGCACTTGGCTAGGCTAACTTCTACCAAGATACAATAATAAAGGGAAGGAAAATGTCTTCTCTCTCCCCATGTCCCTCCTTCCTTGGCTCCCTTACTTGGAAGTATTATGGCAACCAAAAGTTTGGCTCAGCTTATCTGTATGGTTTAGTTGCTTTATATGAGAAGACAACATAGCTGCTATGGAATAGCAACTGGAGCAGCTTAGGATCCTGCCTGCCTCTCCTCCAGACTGCCTGTGCCCTGACAGTGCAGCAGGAGTGCTGGGAAGAGAAGGGTTGGAATGCAGCTGAACAGCACCTGTGCCTCTAGGGCAGTCATAGGGAAAACACACAGCAAGAAAAAGCGTGCAGAAACATTCCCTGACAATCTGCTGAGGACACATTCTGGAAAGCACCTTCACACTAGCCTCTGGGTGGCTAATATGAGCAGAAGCAGAGCAGACACCCGGTGAAGGCATTTCCACCACTGCTGCATCAGCATGAAGAGAGGGCACACTCCTCTCCTTGGTTCAACATTCCTTCCAGCGCTACTGCCCCCAGCTCCCGCTGCCTTCCGAGGGCCAGGCAGTGGCCAGACTAAAGCAAGGCTCTCCACTCTGAATTCTAGGGGCCAAGCAAAGGGCCTGTTTGTCAGGAGGCCTCAGCTCCGTGCAGCCGAGCTGCTGCCAGTCTCATCGCTGGGTCACACAGGCTGAAGAGCCTCTCCAGGCGGCAGCCGCTGCAGAGGGGAGTGCAGCAGCATCCTCAGCCCTCTCTCGGTGCCAACAAGCACCTGCCTGACAGAATGGCCCGACTCCTGCGTTACCCTCACACCGGGCAGCTCGGGGACCATTTCGGCTGCCGCCCGGTGAGCAGCCCGTGGCAATTTGGAGCGGGGACAGAAGGGGACAGCTGGCTGCTCACGGAGCACGGCCCGGGAGGAGCTGCCCACGGCCACACCCTGCGGCACCCGGGAGCCGCGGCAGCGAGAATCAGCGCCCTGCCCCTCGCTGCAAGGAGCGTCGGGATTCAGATGTACCCAGGGGTGGAATACCAGGGTTATTTCCTCAAACGAAAATTAACTTCAAATGTTTATAATTGATACATGAATATTCATGATCTTTTGGGAGGATTTCGTAATTACTTCATTCTGCTTAGGCTCATTTGATCTGCAGTAGCGACAGCAGTAGTTTACACTCCTTCATCAAGACGCCAACAATTTGGCAGCGTGACCTTCCCAGTTTCCTGCGCTGGAGAGTGCCTCTAGTTATTCTAATTGCAATCCCAAATGGAGTAGTACCTGGAAATAAATTGACTGCTGTTCAGTTTTAGAAACCACTCCACTTGGCACTGCTCCTTGTGTAAATAGATAACAGAGGGCAATGAAAGTGCACATAGTCCCATGTGGAAAGGGGAAAAAAAAGAAAAAAAGAAGGCAGACTTTGGTTGTCATTAAAGATATGGAAATTACACAATTCCTCTATGCCACTCATTAGATATATTCCCCAAAGAAAGTTAGGCTCAAGAGTTCATACTGCCTCTGCACCTGCACACAAGGTTGCCTTATCACCTTCAGAAATAAACTTCCAGGCTTTTGGCAAATTCGAAGAAAGTCTGAGAAAATAATATGCAAAATTTGAAGACAGCAAGTCTCTGTAAATGCTGGAAGGATTAGCAGCTGGGTGGATGGAGAGAAATCTTATTTGTGCTCCCACAGAAATGAGACAAATGCCTTCAGTTCCATTCTTGAACACACCAGAGAAAGCACATAGATGAGAGAAATTCCCAAGCACAGGAATATTTTTGGCCTGTAGTTACACCCTTTTGGATGCCAGACTGAGAAACAAGTTGTTGGAAACATTATGTTCTTGATGCTGGTGCTCAAAAAACTGTTTCTTTAGATCAACAGAAAAAAAAAAAAAAAAAAAAAAAAATTTGCATAATACTGGGTCCTGACTAAAAACTGCCAAAACTCAAAGCAAAGCAGTGAAAATATGAAACCATCAGCATTAAAGCAAAATATACAGTCAGAAGCCCCAAGTAATGCTTCCTTTTCTGGTAATACCTTTTAAATTTCCTTTTCACATACAGTTTCAAATTGCTTCATGGAGATGCATGAAACTGCTAAAACCTGATAAAAGAAGCAATCCCTGTCCATTGTCAAGGAAGATGAACTTTGCAGCAGCCAAGCAATCTACTAACTAGGATGGAAATCAAGCAGGTGAAGCAACTTCCAAAAAGGAGGAATTTTTTATGTCATCTCCCATTTCCAGCAGACACACAGTGGCCTCAGTTGTTCAGCTCCAAACCATTTACAAATTAAAAACCCAGGACTTTCATTTAGGAATAATGCATTGGCATGTACAGGGAATATGTAAAGATCCTAGACAGCATGCATAACTCTCTTTCTAAAAATCAGGATAAGTAATAGGGGTAAGTATGGACTAAGCTATCTAACTTTACATGTTCTTTAGGGAAGAGTAAGAAAGCTGACTTTCTCCATTACACCTAGTTCTTTAAAAACCTAGGAATAGAAGCCACTTCAAGAATTCAATTTACTTTATTATTCAAGGGGTCCAAATAAGTTTCTTAGACACCTGCAATGATGTTTAAAGAATCTAATGAACAGAGCACTCTCTGGCCTGCAAATCCTTGGCCTCTACATTTGTTCTGCCAACAGTCAATACGGGTGGGGTGACCTTGTTAGGAAATGGAGAGACACCAAGAACTCCTTTCACATAAAAATGAATGGCTAACAGACAGCCAAAACTTTCATCCACAGATGGGCTGAGCTACTCACACAACTGGCTGATTCAGAGATGTGATGAGACAAGCTGAGCAATAGCAGTGATGGTGATGACTTGCACAGCAAATAAAGATCATAGATGAAAATTTCCTGCCTGTGCCTGTGTTATGGTTAAGACCACAGACCAGCCCCAAAAACTGGGATTTTATTAACTGAAATCCACTGGCACTGTGGTCCAAACCCAGCTGTCACTGAAATCTCCAGAAAAGCTCCCATAAGCTTCATCCACATCTGAACTGGGTTTTTACAGATTTAGTGACAGGATACATGAGACAAAGGCTAAACCAGTCCCTTCTGACGTCAAATACATGGCATTGAAATTAAACTGTGGAATCACAGGCAGGTTTATGATGACAGTTTTGGCAGCATGGGACCAAATCTAGCAGCTGGTGCAGGGAAGTGGGAATTCTGTCATCTATAAACACAGGCATAAGGAAACTAAATGTTTGATTATTTTATATCTCTCACACTCCATCATGCTTCATACACAGAGGAGCCCAAATAAAACCTGAGGGACTCCAGGCTATGCAAGTGCTATGTGCTGTAAGTAAAAGTAGCAAAATTGGTATATAAATATTTTTAATGTAGATATTTTCTATTTAAATCAACTGGAGGTAGGCTTTATCAATACATTTATCTTCATCCATGCAGGAATTTAAAATTTAAAATGTTGCACATGCATTTTTCATGTTATCTGAAGTTTCACACCCCCTTTAAATGGATTATTCTAGTTCTTTTACCCACTATGGTAACATTGATTAGACAAGAGTCTCAATTGGCTCTTCTATATCTGACACTTCCATATCTGACGCTCACAGCCTGCCACAGCAAAGGAAAGGAACTCTTTTAAACTTGCTGGTTAGCAATTGTTACATTTGTAGTAACAAATGTTACTACAATTGCAAGCAGTTTTACCTGAGGTGACTAGACATGCTTTAGAGCCCAATATTGTATCTATTCTGCTCAGAAAAACAATTGTAAATTTGAGTATTTCCAGGTTACCAGCTTCCTCTCCACAAGGCTGATAGTCAGAACTGAGTTTTGATTGGCAGAAAGCAATAGATGATACTAAAGTTTGTGTGTATTTAGTTTTCACTCACAAAAAGATCTCTCTTAAAATTAGCTGTTCAAAATCCAAGAAACACTAAAACAAAATTTCAAAGGTAAGCTGAACCAGTCTTTCATAAAAAGACCCTTTCAAACTTTAACTGTCTTTAAAAGACCTCAGACTGGAATAATTTACAATGTGCCTGGAAGGTCCTACTTCTGTTTACAAAGCCGCTGCTGATACTCAGGAATTCCCACAGCTGAAAATAGTTGAGGCTTGAGTACTTTTTGGCAAAGTACTTATTTTAGCCTTACACTCTATCCTTGGCATCTGCTGTTGAATTTTGCCAGACAGGATGCTATAAGGACATTTGGCCTGAATCAGTACAACTATTCTCACATTCTTAAAGGTTCGTAGCCCAGCTCTGCAACCTCCTTCCTGCATCCCCTCTGCATGCCTGCTGTGATCTCCTAAGGACACAGCAAAGAGCTCCTCAGCATTCAGTCAACCCAACCCTGGCCAATATGCCTGGAGACATAGAGAGGTCAAGAGGAAAGACAGCACACAACCACCATAGAGGGAGAGGGAAAGAAATACGTTGCTTGGTCCTGCGAGCCCCATGGGACAGCATCAAAGCACAGGTGATGCATGGGGTGAGAAGAAACTGAATTATTAGCTACCCAGTTCAGGGAACAGTAAGCATTTAGCACTTCTTAGCATTTAGAAAACCCATCCTTAAAAACGTTACACTGCCCCCACACATTTCCATTTAGTAATGGCACGCCAACTACTTTTCTATTTGCTCATGCACTTTGGTTTCCATTGCTCTCCCTCCCCAGGAATGGGAATGCTCCTGGCCACGTGTACAGACACTGGCTCTCTATCCCTTAACTCTATTTGGGTATGCAAGCCAAATTAATTTCATTTTCTCTCATGTGAAAAACTCCCCTTGCCAGACTTTCTTGTACTTTCTTCAGTCTCAATTCAATATTTATCTATATGGGAGACCAGCACTGCAATCAGGAGAGGAATTGCTGGCCCCTTGCATAACTATTACTATTTTTCTGCTGTCATTCCTAATATCTCCTCAGATTTCATTACCTTGTCACTGTTAATTTAGCTGTGGACACCTGTGATCAGCCAACATGCCTAAATCACCACACACCCCGATACCCTTTCTAGCTGATGAGCTCCCAGAATACATCAAAAATTATTAGCAGTCCATCAGGGCAAGCCCTTGCATCAGTGCCCTTTGTATTTCTGTAGCCCTCGAGGTCCCACAGCTGCTCCCATCTGATGTTCTGATCTGTCTTTGTACAGATGATGGCTCTCAGCTTTGTCTAAGCAGTCACTATGATTAGCATGCTCCTGCTTTGTGTGCCAAGGCTGCTGCTATTAACACCAAATAAAACCTGTCCTAAAACCTGTCCTTGAAGAACTTCACGAGTAGCCTTCCCTCTAGTTTGACAGCGTTAGCTACTGTTGTCTCTGCAGTCTTCACTACTTAATGCATCTTACTGCTCCTTGTCTTCTTCAGCTGAACTAGTAAATTCTCAGGCGACACCAATTCAGGCATTTACTCAGATCTAGACATGTTAAATTTCTTTCACTGAGACATTAGGTACCACATCTGCATAGAACAGAGGACAAGGGCTGTATGCAGAAGGTTGTATCCAAATGTATCCCCATCTTGAAAGGAAGGCTGAATTTAAATGCACAGGCATCTGGTCCAGATTTCCTGGTCTTGGGACCAGGTCAGATATTTCTGACCTGTCAAGATATTTCAAGGTTCACCATCTGAGAAGGCAGTATTTGTTGTCTGGATTTACTTTAAAGCAAGTTTCAACTCAAGGTTTCAGGATTTGTTCCTCTCATATCTGAGGGATAATACCAAATTATTGTTGCAGCAAGACTTTCTTAACATCTCAGAATTAACTTTTGCAGCTATTTCACTAACAAAAATTGATCATTTAATTCAGATGATTTAGCAGTGAACTCATTTGAAATCCTCTTTTCTCTACTCTTCCCCCTCCTCCACACACTGATGAGCAAATCACTTAGAGAGAAGTTTGTCTGCTGACTGTATAAATTTTACTCAGTAGGAAAATACATTCCTGTAATTGCTTTTCAAATGGTGAGGATCTGGATAAATGAACAAGTTGTTCTATGAACAGAGGAACTAATGAAGGCTAGCTTCCCTCAGTTTGTGTCCTGTGTTACATTTTTCATACTTTGGCTGTTCCCCCAACCCCACCTTGCCACATCCCATCTAACTCACCTCCTTTAGCTGCTGTTCTGTCCTCTCTCCTTGTTGGTTCATGGATGCTGGCTGGCACGTGGCTCAGCTGGCTGGCAAGCCAGCATGCAGTGGAGCAGGGTCATCACAGCTTCAAGGACCAGCCTGCTTCTGCCCCACCCCTCTCTCAGTCTCAAGAGTCTTGCACAGACCTCACATCTAAAGACCTGTGCCTGCATTAAATCTAATCAATTTAACAGCCAGTTAAAAAGTATTTGGATGACTAGCAATGAGATCGTGTGACCATGTATGCTTTAGCCTCTCAAGAGATAACCAAAATTCTCTCAGAGCACACAGAGCACACTTTCTCAGAGAAAGTTCTGCTCACAGAGTTTGTCTGGGTTCACAGTTTGGAAGCAGAACATTGTACATAGCAGTCATTCCCACCACCAGTTACTGAGGACAGACAGGACGTTTCCCGTATTATCACTATGACAGTGATTAGAGCCACCTATTTATAGCTGTGCAATGAAAAAATCTCAGCTCACAGATGTGAAGTTACCCAGGCTTTTAAATCTTTCCTATCCAGGGGCTTAGATTATTCCTGCTTTATAATTTTTCAGATCCATGTTATGACTTTATATCCAATTAATTCTGTGGGAGGGTAGCAGTTCTAAAATGAACACAGAGTAAACAAAATCATTAAGAAAAGGACTGCTATGAGAGTTCAAGTAGTCATTGCATTGTTAATATTCTTCAGTAGTTCAGGTTTAAGGGGTTTTCTGTGTGTTGTATGACATATTAAATACATAGCAAAGGGCCTAAAGGCCCTGTTCTGTTTTCAAAGCCACTACTGTACCAATTTTTAAAAAATAATAATTACCCAAAAGGGACCAGAGAAGTTTTGACAATCCATGAACCTCCCCTTAGCACAGCTGATTTGCATATAGTGTAGCTAAGAGGTGTATTTGACCCAAGCATTTATAATTAAACCTTAACTTGTCATATATAAGGAAAAGCTTTATTTTCATTTCAGTGATTTTGTTGAACTGTAATTCCAAGAAATACCAATTAGCTATCAAATGCTGACAACTTGCACTTAGCACTGATTAGGGCTAGATATGAAATATAAACCTATCACATTACTATAGTGCAACAGCTCATTACCAGTCTAGCTTTCCCAGCTAATCTTTTCTACTAATTTTTATTTAGGGACCTACTGGCCAGCTCATCTGAAAATTATATGCTAATGATCCGCTAAGAATTGAGAGCTCTAAATGGTAACATGAGAGAAAAAATAATTCTGTTTGACCTCTTTATGTTATGATAGATGCCATTTAATCAATTAGGACAGCAGAACATATCATTCCATTTCAGACCTGGCAGATATATATAAAGGAAACAAGAAAGGGTGAAAGCTTCACACATCTTGACCTCCTTCACAATATAAAAGAGCATCATATATAGTATGAAAGAATGTTTAGGAGCACAGTCACTGAGACAGCAGTCAGGACACCATTTCCTCTGGGTCTCCTGCAACAGGGGCTTGCCAAGGATGTGACTGCTGCTAGGAGAGGGGACCTGTCAGAGACGGGGTCACAGCATTGTGCACTGCATCTTGTGGATATGTCAGGCTGGCCTGCTGCCAGTTAAGCCTCCAAAAGATTTAACATGGGGGGCTGGGACCCTGGAATGTCCCAGAATCAGAAATGCAGCTTACAATTAGGCCTTCCTCCTTCTCCCCTCACCTGCCTGAGATTATGAAAGTATTTGAGAAACTAAAGATACTGCAGCAGCGACAATGACTGCTTCATGTTATTTGGCAGAACTCCATGATAAATCAAAGTTATTTCTGAGATACATTGGAGATGCAGAAGGGAAAGAACGCTATGTTTCATATATATAATATAACTCACTTGTTATTGAGTAGAAAACATTATAGATGGAGAGATATAGGTAGGATCAGGTATAAAACGGTGTCTGATCCATACTGTTAAACTTGAGTAAATTAAGAGCATCATGGGATATAAAAGCCCTATATTTAATAACTAATATAAAAAAATTGAGAACAATGACAGAAATATTTGAAAAGCAGAACATGATCACATTTAGGGGCTGTCTTATCTCCTGCAGTCTCACTGGGCTGGAGTTTCTTTTCTGAAGACTGTGATATTTACCCAACAACACCAATATTTTTGCCTGTGTTCACTGGTCCCAACACTGAGTCAAAACAGACACGATCACACATTAATGCCTAAAAACCTCTGAATTATGTCTCTAAAACAACCACTCAAAAACATCCAGTGCAATTCTGTATTTGTGCAATTCAAAATCTGATTAATGGCAGAGCACATTATGCTGAGTATGTTCTCAACACTCATCTAGCCCTGACTCAAGACAATAAGCCTTTAAGATGCCAAAAACTGGACTTCTTTTCCTAAATATGGCAATAGAGATATTTTCTTCCTGTTGAGGAAGGAGCAAGAATCCCTTATGACTGCCCTTCTTGGAACCTGCACAGCAAGAGGAGTGAAGATCTGCTACTCTGCCCAAATTTTTAAATCTCCCAAAAGAATATTCTGTACATAAACATGCAAAGGTTTTCAAATTTAAGTGCCAGAAAAGTTTCAATATGAGCATAATTAGACCACAGGGTTGGGAGATGTTCCTGCACTATAATAAAGGAGCCAGAAGGAAAAAAGCACTGTACAGATAGACCTGTTGCATACTATGAGGTTAACCAAGGAGAATTTACTCACACATTCAGGCATTGCAAAATGCAATGAAAGATAATATGAGCAGCATATACCTTACAATGTCATCATAGAATACTTAACTCTTTGTTAGATAAGTCTCTTTTTCTTTATGACAATAAGATTGTTAACATTTTTTAGTTGGCTTCTGGCAAAATGAAGAAGTACTTTCCAATTATAGAGTCTTAAAAAGGAGCTTATATGAAGCTTCAGTTAGTGGCACAATTAATGGATAATACACAGAGAAGTCTACGGAATTCATTAGGTAATATGGATTACAGATTAGATATTAGTAGGAAATATTTGGTATTTTTATTTCTGAGAGATGAAGCAATACACTGGTAACACATCCATATGAATATGAACACAAAATTATTAAGACAGTTATTTTTGTTCTGAATTTAGGTTTACTTCCAATAGAGAGATAACATAGCTGTTTAATGCATAAAATAGATGAGTGATTGCTGGCCAAAATGACTCTCTCATACCCACACTATTACTCTGTGAGTTGAATATTAGCTTACTATAATTTCATACACAGCCTGCAACATTCTTTAATCATAGCCCACAGCTAAATGTTGCCTGTTGAAAAGATCTGGTAGCTGTTTGTTACTCTGTTCAGTTACCTATTTTTCTCTGGTCTTCCATGGGAGGAAAATACTTAGGAACAGCAGTTTTCCCTATGATTAGGTATCAGAACAGCTATTAGTATGATGTTCAGATTCCTTAAAAGAATCAGGTATTGCTCCGCAGGGAAGTACTGTTGATGGATGGAACCTGGCCAACGGAATTAAAAAATTATTTATACTATATTTTGCATAGGTGTGATAGAATAGCATTTTCATAGGAACTATGAATTTTCTTGCGAGGATGAAAAACTACATGTGAAAAACTAGTTACACCTAACACATGTGGTTGTGATACCACCAGAGACCAGGTGAGTTCTGCTACAGTGCCACAGAAGCATTATGTCCCTGCCTGGACTATCCCTGACCTTGATGAAGGTGACAGTTCCTGGGAGCATGAACATTCAGATTCACAGCAGCCAGAGACCTCCTGCAAACACTATCCTCATCGCCATGAGGCTCCCTGCATTGAATTGAGAGTGAGAAGAATGGACACGGCACCTGCAACTGGACACACATGACTTTACCACTTGTGTAACACACTTGATTTTTACATCTGACACACACATAAATTATTTCAGGCAAAGGAGCTCACAAAGGACTGTGTCCTGGTTTCAGCCCTGGCAGACTGCAATCATGAATAGCACAGAATCAATAAAAAACACTGATTATAACCCCACTGTACAGCACATAACAATCCAAAATGGCAGCAGTCACCTAGCAAGAGAAAGGAAAATCTGTTATCAGCTTAACATTCTTATTTTGTATTGTGTGATGCAAAGATTTTAAAAGTTACCAAAGCACACCCTCACTTTTTCTGTAAGACCCAATCCACAGTAAGCAGCCTCAACATTAGCTGAAAAAAACAGGAGTATTTCACAAATCTCACTGCAGCATAGTGTGTGGTAGGGTGCCAACAAGTTCTCTTTCACATGTGTTTTCAGAGGCAAATCTTACTCAGGTTTGATCCTCCATCAGCCCTCCTTCCCCCCATAGTTTATACATCAGTGTGAACCACTACAACTCCAGCAGTTACTCTCAGTTTCCTGTGACATGAGAACAGCTGTCCTCCATCACACCAGTAATGTCCACATGCAAGAGAAATGTCCAGGATTCAAGAGGTGCATGTTGGCATGATAGGACCAAGAACACAGAGCTCCCAGAACACTCCCTCCCTCTCAGAAAAGCAGTTATTCCTTCAACACCATACCTTTGAAAACATTTTTATTTGTTATGTATACATGCCAGCTGGGTAGTAGATCTGGATGCTGCATCTAATTCCTGTCCTCCTGCATAGGCGTGTAATTTAGAATGGCTTCACTTGGAGACTGTGAAAACTGTTGTTTGCAAGAGAGAGGGAGCACAGTCGAGGAGCACAAAAGATTCTGCTACTCTATTTATTGCTGGAGGCAGACATGAAAATCGTGTTCAATCTTTAAAAGACTGCTCCAAGGAGATTCAGGTCCCACTTGCACAGAGATGATGAGGTGCTTTTAACAGCTCACCTTTTAAGGGCCCCCCTCCTTTGTTCTCTGCTGTCTGAGCTGAGCAATGTTTGTCTGTAATAGCACCCAAAACAGCTGCCACCACTGCTCTCTGGAACCACCTGCACCAAAGGCAGCCACAAGGGCTGATATTTCTGACAGTGTGGACATACATTTTGTCATTGATTTTCAAAGAGAGTGAGGTTTTGTTTCTGACCAAGAGCATGAACTAAGGAATAGAGAGAAAACAATTCAGTAAATTCCACCATCTCTCAAAAACAGCCCATTGGAAAACAATTATAAATTGTAATAATTTTAAATACAGCAGGTAGGACATTTTTTCTGATAGGATGATAAGGCAAAACAAAGCTAAAAGATAATACAGCTAAAAGAATTAAGTCTGCTGTCTGGTATTAATTTACTGGGTCTCGTCAGATATTGCTAGAAAGCATATCACCTGGATGGCACTTATAAAAAAATATTCTAAAAACTAAAATAATCTAACAAGTTCATCCTGAGGCCTGAGAGAGGTAATTTTCATATTTCAGAAAATAATTCTAACCAGCCTGCTTAAATCCAAAAAGTCAATGCATATTTAAAAAATCCACTTCACATCTGTTCATTGTGTATAGACCTGGAGGCAACCACCAGCCAAAAACTTTGATCATTTAGCAGAATCTGGTATCTGAAAAGCACAAGAGGATTATCTCCATTGCCTTTCTCTCAAATGTGTTATGACAATAAGAACTTCAATAAAAAAAACATCTTGCAGTTGTAATGCCATCCAAATACTCCTGAAGCAGTAAGGCAAACTGGCTGAAGTGTCCTCCACTTACAATCACACAATTCTCTTAAAAGCCTCTAGGGCCTGACACTCCATTGAGAGGGTGATGTCTAAATAGAGTCCAAGAAAATGAGGAGTTTGAAGAAAAAATGTTCAAGTATTTGCCCAGAAAATGTAAGCAAAGGTTATGTTTATTCTTAAATTAATGTCACAAATACTATTTATATACACAGAAAACAAAGTAGTCCTGCTTGTGCCACTTCAGTAGTCTCAAATCCCTATTTGTGTGGCAAGTTTCGGTATAAACTTCTTGAGCTTCAAATTTGTGGTCACATACCCATTTGCAACCAATCAATAGATTATTGTACTTTTGCAGTTTTCACATTCACCAATTCCATCAAATTATGTCCCTTTCAATTCCAAACAAACTCAACATTAGGCTACATTTAACCACACACTGCCTCTTTCAACAAATAAGCTGTTAATCATCAAATACAGAACATGAAATATCCCTTAGCAAGGATTTGAGGATTATCTCATCTAATTAGATATAAGCATGTTTTCTAATCTGTGGGTTTAAGCCAAATCCCAATAAAAAGATTTCCATTGATTTACATAGAGTTTTGGATCAACTAGTGGGAGAACTTGATTTTGCAATCTGTAGAGAAAGAGACCTTAAAAAAATGTGTAACTAAATGATGACAGAAAAAAAAGTTGTTAACTAAATTAAATCACCCAGCACAGGAATGGACTGGACAGCCCATATCCCTGCTAGGGCAGGGTCTCAAAAAAAAGCCACTGAGACTTTCTGGATTTCTTTGACACCATGCAAGTGTAAAAATACATCTAACCACTGATTTTCAGGCTCCTAAAAGCAGATTTGATTATAGTAGACACACTAGAACACATTTTATTGTTTATTTATATAACTGTCAGCCATCCACAGGCACTTGGCAATCAAGGATGAAGATAAATTATCAAAAGGAAGTAGAGCTATTGAAAATTGTCGAAGATTTGGACCAAGAACTCTGTATTGAAATTGCATAAGCCTAGCAGTTAACCCATCTTAAACAGTTTATCATGCAATTGTTAAAGGATATTTGTTAGTTACAAGTTTATTTCGCTTTTAAATGATTCTACCAACTAAGTGTTCACTACAGCTCTTGAGTAGCTACTCCACTAATAGGAGCCCCTGTTAGCATGCTCTAAAGTTTATATTCCTCCACATCATTACTTAAAAAGAAATCATTCTGCCACTTTGTCTCACCAGAAACAATTCTCTCCTCCTGTGTGTATTCACATCCTTGAAACACCACAGAGTAGTTGTCATCTCTTCTCTCAGAGTCCTCCTTCTCCCTACAAGCTATGAAGCTTTATTTCTGTCACAGTGTTCTTCCAGGTGAGTAACCCTTTCATTCCAGACCTTTCATAATTCTTCTCGCTTCTCTTTTAAATTCTCTGCAGTCTGCAACCTTTTCTTAGCAATGAGATGCACAATTCCAAACAAGCAGCTATATAATGGCAGATAAATAGAAAAGCTATTTTCTTTGGTCTACTGCAGTAGAATGTCTTTTTGATTTGAGTCACACTGGTTTTCCACAAGCAAAGAAGGATCAATATGGAAATGAAATTTAATTTAACACATCATATCCATATGCAACTATTCATGAAACTGGAGATAACCAAAAATGTGAAATAAGTCTAATAAAAATTATTACATGCTTTTTGATAATTTGATGCATTGTACAAGAGGTAGTTATTCCAAGGATATGACTATTTAAAAATTGCTCAATTATACATGAAATGAATTATCACCACATTTCTATGAGAGAAAATGTATTAATGTTCAATTGAGCCTGAACCAGTGGTGGAACAGGTGAGAATAAACTGCTGGATACCCTGACAGAAGGTTCAAAATGGCATTTTAATGAATTAAGTATAGATTAATTTTTGTATGAAATTACCACAATGGCCTATTTGGGTTCCACTCAAGCTATATTTCAGGAATAACTACACACTACTGGATTGCTTGTTCATTACCAGCCACGTCTGTGCTGGCCTGGGACCAAATGTGAAGTAGTGTCCCTCTGTGATGCAGATATCTGCTGCTTGTAGGAATGGCTATTTAAATGCAATTAGTAATTGCTGTCAAGTCTGACTATAGCTACAGCACTTCCCTTCTCTTTTCATTTTGCAGTCCATCATTATTTTCTGGTTACAGCATCCATAAAGTACTAATTTTCTGAGTGGTTCAAAGAGCATTCAAAGAGATACTTCATGAGGTCTGATTCTTCTCACTTGAATGCTTGTGCAGAATGGAGTTTGTCAGCTGAGGTCTGTTGTAAAACTGGTGCAACAGGAGTTCAGGCTCAGTGAATGCAGCATAGCCACTTGCACCCATTACACATGTTCACAGACACCACTGCTCCAATTCCTGTCACTGCTGGACTGGCAGGACTGAATTGAAAACCCAAAGCTGGGGAATGGCAGCTCCAATGCAGCTTTTCTTTTGAGGATTTTGTCTACTGTCTCTCATTAACTTGATGATGAAACACAATGCTATAAGATGTGGGCAGATAAAGCTCAAATCTGCACTATCAGCTGTACAAGCTACTCTACAATAAAGTACATCATTGGTGAACACTACAACAGCAAACCAATCATCTGCATGCTCCTAAGCTGCTGATTAAATTATTCTAATAAAATGCAAGATGTTTTCCTACACTCACAAACCAAGCATCCCTGACTCCACCTGTTTTATGTAGTTCCCTGGAATAAAGAAGGAAATTGCCAGAAATTCAACCTAAGAAACTGTCAGATACAGAAAAACCCCAGAGGTGGACATAACTGCCAGATGCTCCGAGTCCTCATTATATTCATGCTGACAGAGTTTCATTGCTCTTGCAGGCCACTGCATTGCTCCTGCCCAGTGACAAAGGGCATGTGCCTAAGGCCAGGTCCTCCACTGGTACAAGGTGGCATTGCTCCAGTGGCTTCAGTGTCTGATAGCCAAGGTTCTAGTCCACATGACCTGGATGAAAACATCAAGGAAAAATTCTTTTTTTCCTGAGAAGACCATGTTTTTGATAGCTAATTAGGAACTATTTCACATTCAACAAAATGTCCATTGACCACTCTCCTACACTCTCCTACAATTGAATCATGCAGGGGTATTTCTTAGGCTTATTTTTCGTTTTGAATAGGCCAATTTCTTTTTCCTTGTTTGCTTCCCAGTTCCCCTCTGTGGATTGTTGTCTCCTCTACACATAATTTCAGGGTCTCTTGGAGCTTTCCCATTCATTTCAGGCCATTTCCCAGCCCTGTGGTTCTGTTTCAGCTGTCTCTCATGTCCTCATTTCCTCCCCGCTTCTTCTGCTCTCACATTTTCTCAAGTGAAACAGCAAAACAGTTTTTCATCCACTTCTAGTAGATTCAGAATATATATATATCACAAAAAGACCAGAGATTCTGAATGGCACACCAGATTTTTTTTTTGAGGCTGTGATCTTTGTACCATATTTTCATTGAGGAGGTGCAAATGTTAAGGAATAGAAGACATAGATGAAGGAGTGGAAAGTAAAAGAGATTCAAGTTTCTCGATTGAAAAATCAAAAAAATCTAGTTTCAAAAAAACCCAAACAAACTAGTTTCAGGTTCTGATGAAGTAACCATTAATAGGCTGCTCATTGGACATATAGCTCAAGTGTGTCATTAAATTCTTAGACCTAGTAAGCAGACATGGTTGTGTGAATTCAACAAACCTAGGACTTAGTACAAGCTCAAAAATAAGGAGGAAATCTCCAGTACTAATACCACTTATGGTCCAAGAAACTCCTAACATATTTCTGAAAATCCTAACATCTTTTCTCAGAAAAATAATGTAACTCATGCTAAAAATGCAAAGGCAAGACATATAAACAAGATACTTGGCATTTCAGTTCTTCTCACATGCAGACTTTTTCAAAGATGTAACAACCATACATAGATACACTCTTCTAACTAAGAAAAGAAATTGAGGTACTAGATCCATCCAAACCCCATTTTCATTTTTTTCCCATAATTAACTAAGAATTTAAAGAAAATATGTGACATATAACTCATTCTTTAAACTAGTATACCACAACACTATAATCCAACACTTTTCCCTTTCTCTTTACTTAAAAACAATAATATTCTACATTTGACCAAAAAACCCCTCATATTCTGCATGCCATTAGGACTATTTATGTGAGTCATTAACTCTAAAGAAAGGGGAAAAATAGGGTAACAGTCCTAGCACTAGTGAAAAAGTACACAGTGCTTTTTGCCAACTCTGAATGCCCTTTACAAATCCTATTTGAATTTTTTCTAATTCAGTTTTATAAATGTGAATAAAGAAATAAACACCTGAATAAATTATTTTCCAAAGGTCATGCAGAAAGAAGGAATGGATTAACCCGTGCTTTAAGCACCAGATTAGATCTTACATGGCTCTGCCAAGAAGCATCTTGTGCAACCTTGCAGTAGTCACTTAATAAAATTTTATTTTCTGCATATAGGATTGAATAAAGCAATACCAGCATGTAAGATTTGGGAGGAAATGCAACCATATGACAGAGAAGCAGAAGTGCCAAGAATAAAATACATGCTTTTAACTCACACCCATCTATTTTACAGACAAGATTCCCTCCTTGGATAAGCATAAGCATGTAGTTCAAAATACAGGATGCCTCTAGAAACACTAGCACATTGGGACAGCATGTTAAGAGAGAAGCCCATTAAATAAAACAAGCAACAATTTCTGGAAGAGAAATACATACAGCCTTGCACTTTTCTAAACAGTCTTCTTATATTCTCACAGTCATTAAAATGCATAAAAATGATTATTTCCAAAACAGCATTACCATGAATTATCACCACCCATGTTGCCTAGCAACTGGAGTAATTTTTGAATAGTGAGCTATATAAACCAGTATCTGGAGTTTGTGCAAATGGGTATTCATTTGAGGGTTTAAAACACATTCATCTTGGCAATCAGAGGCAGATAATGCAGCACTAACATAAAACTGAAACAGTCTTAAAAACATAAAATGGCACTAACAATTACTGCATCTTAGCAAAACCCTTCTGTAGCAGATCTAAGCCCAACCATATTTGGTCAGTCCAGGAACTGACACCCTTGCTCTTCCTTGAGCTTGCAAGTACCCCTTTCCAATTTTTTTGAAGATACTTGACATTCCCATGGAGAAAATAATCCTTGCCCAATCTTTTGAAGGATTTCTTCATACCTCAAGAGCAAAACGAACTGGTGACATAAAATGGCAATGTATTTAAATCAAATAAAAATTCTATTTTTATATATGACACTGAGCTGGAAGAACTCAGTGGTTCATACCATGACAGAACAATGTGTTTTCTAAGGTTCAAAACAGGTCTGGAAATAGTGAGTAATAGACAGAGATTAGAGAGAGATTAAAAGTTCCTATATGACATATACAAATTCCCAGAAGTCATGGTCTGGTCACTCATTAACTGCAAGTATTTGCCCCCTGTATGGATTCTTGTCCCATCTTCACATCCATGTGAAATTTCACTTGAATACAAGACAAGTGCCCCCAAACCATATCAAACCATATTGTTTGATGTCTGAGAATTTCTACATTACTTTCTTACAACTTCAGAAAACAAGTTCCTTCTAAAGTTAGCATAAATCTTTGTTACTATTCCCAAAATGGGAGTGTATGGGGGGATCTTCCCAAGGGAGAAAGATTCCAACTGAATGGTTTCCAAGGCTTAGCCTTATGGGTAAAAATGAAAGAAAAGCAACATGTGCTGAAAAACAGCATGTGTTTCTCATAGAGACTGCAGGTGGAGAAGCAAATTCATCCCTGGCACAAATACAGACACCACTGAAGGCAATGCAGTGTCATCTGCTTACACCAGCTATGAATCTGAACAAGCTTTTCTCTACAACTACTACCTGTGGAGATAAAGCTGGATACAAAACTGAAGTGAATTTAAGAGCCTGCAGCTTCTCAGAGTTTGGAGAACCAAATTTTTGCAGTAAGATAAAAACTATGCATTGTGAGTTTCCAGGTTCCCAGGAAGCCATGCAGTGCCTACTGACAGCCTGCCATAAAATACTTAATGGCTGTTTAATAGCTCAGATACAGAAAAGATGCTCCATTTTGTCTGATGCTCTGTGGAAATTTACTGAGACCACACACAATGTGCAGAGCTGTCACATAAGAAAACACTTCCATTGTTTTCCTTTGGTCCCACTCAAAAAGGGCAGTTAACAAAAATATAATTTTATATTTAACAGTGAAAGAGAACACCCTCTAGAGAAAGGGGAATTACCCCAGTTAGAGAGGCTAGTCACTGCTCTAAACAAGAGGTGCCACTGAACACATATCGTCTCTGTGGGGTACTGAGCCTCTTCTACAATGCAGCGCATGCACATCCAGATTCCCTTTCCTCTGAGGGAAGGACTCCCCCTCCTCCACTGAGGAGCAGGGCACACCTGTACTGACAGATCACTGAGCTAATCGTGTCTGTGCTCATCCAGCCACCAAAACTCTTATTTCCATTGCTCAGGAATAGACCAAATATGGGAAAAAATTGTTTTCTGGATTCTTCTCAGCAAGAGGAAGAAAAGGTTTGCTCCAAAATATGCCAGTATATTTTTCAAATTATATTTTAAAAGTCCTCTTAGAAACAGGACATTGACTGATTTACAGATGACCAACCACTTCTCTACACTCTATAATATCTTCTTAAAGGAATAATTCTTATTAGGAGTGAACCAAAGAGGGGATTGTGACCTGAATAGAGCTTTGATCTTCTTTCAGCACTGCAGACGTTGATAAGAAAATATGCTGACATCTCTGGCTGTGTAGGCTCACAAGTGCAACAGCTGGGAGTCACAACAAAAAGTGATTGAACACAAAGCAATTAGAAGACGTGTTTGGTAATGCTTTTCTCCTGGTCAGTCATTGCCAGGAAAGACAATTGTTGTATTTGGTAACTCTTCCTTGTATGTTTAGTTATAGCCTAGCAAGCATTACTAGCATTATCTTTTGTATTCCTACTGGTGAGCTTCTCTTCAATCCATACAATCCAACTGGAAAGAAGACAGGTTTTTCATAAGCATTGCCTGAGTTACACTTTGTGAAGTGCAGAATTCAAGCTATTTTCATGCTATGACAAGGTGCACTATCCACAAAACTTTTAATGAATATTTATACATAGAAATGTGGTTAGTCATTAACTAAATTCCAGCCTGATTGAGCTCAAGGAATGGAATATTTCCAGAAAGCATGTTTTAAGTCCAGACTACCAAATAATTTTTGAAACTAAAGGTTGGAAGAGAAACAGAATTATAACCAGTATCAATTAATTTTTATTTGCCAAAATGAAGACAAAAATCAAGAAGCAATCTTGAATGAACATGTGTAAATTATCATGTTTGCAGCCTTTTAAATGCTAAAAAGGGTAAAATGCATGGACTGAAATATTACTCTGTGGATGACTTGGTTCATTCTCCATGTCATTCTGTTGTTCCTAACTCCTGAAGTAATTCACCTGTCCCTAATGAATGGTGACATTCATTGACAGTTTGATCACAAGATGCCACTGGAAGCCATTCCCATGATGCTAGCTGCTACTCCCTAGGTTCTAGGCTAGAGAAAAGCAACACTGCCCACAAAATCAGAAACTTCTCAATAGGAAGGCAGTGTGACTCCCTGGGCTGGAAAATTAATCCAAGCCTCCCCTCAAACCTGCACACATGACACATAGGGAGAGTGATGACGAGAAATGAACACAAGGAATACCCACTAGGTGAGCAACTCTTCTTGCTTCCCAGAAGCCACCTGCAGTAGCAAACACCACTGGTTTACTGTGGTGAATAGGGCCTACTTCTTTTTTTACATAGGAAAAGCTGACACTGAGATTGAAACCATAAAAAAAAAACCACAAAGTAACATTATATCACAGAAGGAATCTCATGACAAATGTGCATGCTCATTTTGACATGTATTTCCAAGAAAGTAAATTCCATACAATGGACAGCAAGATAATTTTCTCCACAGGGCTTCATTATGTCAGCAATGTTCCTCTCCTTGGAACAAATATGAAACCCTCTCATATGCCTTGAAACATTAAAAAAATCTTTGAACAGCCACAGAAAACAAAACCCTAATGTGTTGAACTTCAAACCTTAAGATCTTTCAGCCACCTATTTCAGCAGGCTTCTTCCTCTGAAACCTATTTGCCAAACACAGTGTAGCTACCACGTGTAAGGCCAGATAAGGTGCCACTGAACCGCAGGCAGCTTCTGCCGTGACTCAAGAGGGCTGCACTGACCCCAGCAGACTGTTTTCCTCCTTACCCAAATCTGCCTCAGGCCCAGACAGACAAACTGCTTTCAAGAATCCTCTCATTAGGCACAACCCAGACCACCACTTACTTGTATGGGATGTGTTTGCTTCCATTGACAAGGGCGAGGATGACATTGCCCAGCGCAGGCAAGGAGAGACAGAGGCCAGAGCTTCCCTCGCGGTTTTTGCTGAGCACTTTCACGCAGCTGCCCAGGTCAATAAGGTGCAAGCGGCTGCGACCTCCAGACACTGCCATAAACAAAGAAAGCAGACAGTTAGTGTGGGCCTCCAAAAGCAGCTTCCCAGGAAAGCAAAAGACTCACCATGACTTGTGAAGAGGAAACAACCCAGGAGCCTTCCCTAATTCCTGTTAGCAGGCACAACTGTAGGGGTACTGCCAACGCACTGTCAGCCTTCATGGCTGTACACTGCTGTACATTGCTGCCTACTCCACACCTGCTTAAAAATTGCTGAGTACTCAGTACTGCAGGCTGACCTCACCAATGTGACTATATTTTTTTAAATATAGCTCTATTAGCCTGTGCCTGAGTTGGCTCTTTTACTGGCTCTGTCACTACTGTTTTTCTGTCTGGAAAACTACAGGCTGGGAATTCCTATTTAGTAAGCAAGGATACTTCTCTTATTTTTCCCATCCTGAATACCGTATCTTAAGAAGACACTGTGGCATCTGTGGGGTGTTCAACTTTTCTTCAAGCCTATGTACTTTCACAGGATCATTACAGCTATGAAAAGTTTGCCAAGACATGGGTGATGGATTGTGATGTAGCACCTCTGTTTAAGAACAGTTTCTATAAAACCAGCAATAGATCTTTATGGTTTTTTTTTTCTTGTTTACTCTGCATCAACACACTACTTCCAGAGTGAAAAGATGAAACACCAAGATTAATAGCATTTTTTCCCTTTAAAAGTCTATGGTACCTTATGAATCCGGGATGGGAACTATGTAGACTTCACAGAAGTGCTTCTAGCTCTCTACCATCTCAATACAATTTCCTAGCTGAGTTTTTTCATCTGATCTGGGTTCATGCCTCCCCATTCTCAAGAGTTAGTTTAGAAGCAGTCTATAGGAAAAGGCAGATTTATTTCTAGGATATTAACTCAATAGGTATAAAACAGAACAGATTCACTAGGTTGGAAGAGAGAGGTAATATCAATATATGGAGGCACAAATACACCTTAAACAGCAGCAGAAATACTTTCACATCTGAGTTTACCTCTATGCAAGTTAATTCAAAGCCATTTTGACACAGGATCTCAACTTACACATTTGGTAAGAAAAAAGAGAGAAGATGAATGAAGACAGAAGACCTCCTATGGGATTTGTGACTAATATTCCAAAAGTGTGTCTAATATTGCTGTCAGCGATTGTTCAAATGCAGTGACTTCTGCTGCTTTAAAGTCCTCTTAGTTCTTCAGCTCTATCAGGTGTTATGCAACACTGGACTTCCATGTATTCTTCTCACCAGAAAGTATCCACAGACACTAAGGGCTCCTGCACTGACTGCAGAAAATTAGGCTTCCTTGGGGAACCAGTAAGGCACCTGCACCTCTGAACTGATCATGGAGAACCTTTGTCTCCCCTCTAAGAGTCCTTAAAACCCTTAAAGAGTCCTGAGTCCTCTAACACCACTGTCCTCAGAAGTCTGGAATTCCTTACTTTAGTGTCTTCCAGTAATTTATTTAGAAAAACAAAGAAATGTATTTAATTGCTACTCCAAATGTCTGTAGGTGACTGTACAGAATCATATATAGTAAATATTTCTGTTGCTAAGATTACCAGATGTCAGGGAAACAAAAGAAAATGGAAGAAATCACTACCTTTCAAAAGCTGTCATATTGTTTCCACATACACTCCTATTATACAACTTGAGGAAATCCAGAATAAGGTAACTTAACAATTGTTTCTTTCTTATTTAATTTACATGTTGATGTAATAGTTTTAAGATTGTAGATCCACTTGATTAATCTGAAAATGAAGTTATTTGTTAGGCAAGTTATCCACTAATGTGCCTGGCTACTATAGAGAAAGAAGTGGAACATTCTAACACTTGTTTTGCCTATGGTCACAGAGACTTTGCAGAGCTGACAGCTGAAAAATGACAGTGATCCAGTTCTGCCACAATGTCATTTATTTCAATGGTGCTAAGCCTGCTTCATGACATTCCTGGTAATGAATCTAACAAGGAAGTAAGTACAGTACCAAAGCCTTATTCTAACAGTCATTTTTTACCAAAATCACACGTTAGCCAGCCCTTTAATCTATTTTCCCTTAGAAGCTGGGTTTCTTTTTTTTCCCCTTTCTTCCTATCCTTTTTTAATCCTGTTACTGGAATCTATATATCTCTACTATCTTCATGGGTTTTTTCTCAGAAGTCCTTCATTACAGCAGGAGACAGTGATAATCACTAGGCGCCCTTTTTGAGCAGCTGGAATTCCCCCTCGTTCAATTATCAGTGGGATCTGACCCTGCCTAGCTTGTAAGGCCACTCAGATATGGGAACTTGAAGACAGGAGCATGCTATGGCCACGAGACAAAGATATAACTAGAGGTAGTGGGCAAATTCTACTCTATTCTCAATTCTATTCTAATCCAACAGGATTGTGTCTTCTTTTTCTGAAATGATAACCATAAGAAAATAATGTTTTCCCTTTTAGTAATAGTATTTGAAAGTAGTAGAAAAGGACTGTGTGTACAGGTACTTTCGTGTAGTAAAAAATATGGAGCATTAAATAATTGCAATAATTATTCCTTCAAAATCAGCCATTTTATTCCTACAAACCAGTCTGTTTGAGTATTCACTGTCTTCCTTTCTACCGCAGGGTGGTTAATTAATAAACCTTTAGATAATTGAGATTTCTGACTGCCAATTCCACAGGGGTTATTACTTAAATACATGCAAGCCGCATTTCCATTTAGAGCAACTTTCTGGTTTTTTCTCCTATAAGTGCAGTCAATGCAAATTTTCTTCATTTAAACATTAGACATTAATACTGCGGTGGTGATCACCTACTACACATCATGCCTTGCAATCTATTCCTTATTACCAATAACCTATGCAGAGCCAGGAGCTGAAACATATGCTGTTTCTGCAGAATTGCTTAAGCCCATGAATTTAAAGAAGCAGATGTCTCTGGTGTCTTTCAAACAAACATTTTTCCCTTTAAAAAAATTATTATTAAAAAAAAATAATAATAATTTTGATGTCAGAGTTTTCTTTTTCAGTGAGGGTGTTTCCTATATTATACAAATCTTTTATCATTGGAATTTACTTACAAAAACCCCTCTCTGTATATCTTCAGTCATAAACAATTTGGGAGACTTGAAACAGAAGCCAAATATAATAAAAAAATATTAATGGTGTGAGAAAAAAGAAAGCTTTGAAAATTATAGAAACATAAAAGTACACATGGAGGCACCTTTTCCTCATTTAAAAGTGGGATATGGAAGTAAAGACACAAGCCAGTGAAAGCAAACTTGGCAAAGAGAGGGAACAAGCCTATCTGAAAACTCCAGACCCTTAACAAAGAACCACAGGAGTCCTTTGTGCACACATAGTTGGGCCAGCAACTAAAATATCATGTATCTCCAAGGGTATAGTTTACGGGTTGTCAACATCAGTTCCCAGTTTATGGATTTCCAGCATCAGCTTCCACACACACTGCACTATTTAAGTGCCAAAGAACAGCTAATATAAGAGTGGCAAACAATTCCAGTCACCACAATATTTTAATCCATGACCTCAGCACTATCTGTGAAGATAATAATAAAGGCCAATTTGAAAAGCACGGGGTTTTTTTCAGATACAGAGGCCTACACATGGCTGAGAGCTGTCAGTGTCTCCACAAGAGCAACTAAAATGACAAGTAATGGTAATAATCCCCAGTGGGCCTTAATGGCCTTTGGTGGGTCTTCACCAGGCACGTGGACAGCCTGCTTGTATGAATGGCCCCTCCCAACACCGAATGGAAAACTCTGCTGATTTTCACCACAAAGAATACTGTGTGAAGGCCCAGTTTCCAGGCAGCCTTGAAGGAGACAGAGAGGAACAAGAGGACAGCTTACTTCCGCCTTTGCCGCTCTTCTCCATGCGGTACTGGTAGATGTGCAGCGTGAAGAGCATGTGGGAGTTGCGGTGATCCTCCTCAGCGCAGTCCCGCTGGCTGCTGCGGCGGGAGGCGATGGCAGCGTCCAGGAAGAAGGCGGCCTTCTCTGCCGTAGGGGCACGGAGCTCGCTCTGATTCTGAAGCTGCAGTTAACATCAGGGAGAAATGGCTGAGAAATTCCCACACAGGTAAAAACTTCCTGCAATCAACATATGGTGTGGATACACTGGCTTCTAATGGGACCAAAAAGGAGGAGGTGCCCAGTGGAATGAGACCCTCCTGACACTGGCAGTGGCAGCAGCATGCCCTCCAGGAACCCTCATGGCTAGAAGTGGGGGAAAAAATTGTGGAAGACACATCAATCCCAAACTCAATAGCTGGTGGAAAACAGCAGCAGAAGGGCTATGTTACCCTTCAGAAAGTGTTAGAAGGAAGCAGTCCACAGATAAATCTCAAAAATAACAGGACTGAAGCTTGTGTCCTGCCCCATGGCATATGAAGAGCGGCCCAGAAGAGAAGCCTTTTCCTTGCCTCCTCATACCACAAGCTTATTACACACCTGCTTACAAGCCAGGGCAATCCATCAAATGGAACAAGGCAGGTAATGTATAAACATTCATATTTACTGGACCTCAATCCCTGTCACCAGCCTGCTCTTAACTCTCCTAAGTGACAGACAGCATAGGAGGGCAGATATTGTTAACCCCTCCTAATATTAGGAATGAATGCGTGTTTCATGGCACCTAAGAATAGTCTGTCTGTGCAAGGGACATATGACTGTGCAATCTGATGGCATTAGTTTTGGCAGTACACAGAACTGGCCTGCAGCCCATAGGATAGATTTGTCTTGTCTGGCATAAAAACAGAAAGGAGCTCCATGTTCATGGAGTTTGTTCCCCGGCTATATAATAGCTGACAGCTAAGTTCTCCCAAAGACTGCTTCTGTTTTCACTTTGTGACCTTTATCCCTGAGGAGAGGATACAGCTGAGGCTGTGCATAGGATTCAGTGACACTGCTGAAGGCTAAGCTCTCTCAGGAACGAGGGAGTGGGACAGGAAGGAGTTAGCAAGGCCAGCAGAAGGCAGGCCAGTCTGTGGGCTGATTCCGCTAATGTAAGCAACAAGAAAATGTGCATACTTGGAAAGGTCCAGTGACAGACAGTATGACATATGGTGATCACTCATTTGCTATACACCCTGCTGATTCTGCGTATCTGTATGGCTATAATATAATATCCTCCCTCCGTCTGAGGATTTGGAGAACTCAGGTGTACAATACATGACTCCAGAATGTCTTGTAAGCACACATAAAAAGACTTCTTCCCTTGCAATTTAATTCAATCTTTCACACTGCAGAGATACATAAATGTCTCATAGAGCTACCTCTTCTACACTGATCTAAAATAATTCATTTTGTATATAGCTGTACTGTCTGTATCTGTATGAAAATAAGCTGCCATAATGGAATATCTTTTATTATTGCTATTGTGCTAAAATACCTTAGTAAAGAATTAAGCTCTGAGGAGATGCTGATTGTGACACGGTTACGTAACACATGCAACGTACATATGCGAATTCTTAACTGAGCCATCCATCACCCCAACGGGAACTGTGCAGACTCAAGTCTCTCATATATATTAGACTGCACCAGTTACTGGATACAAGAGGGTGAGATCTCTTGTGATACATTAAGTATTTCATGAAATGCTAGTCAGGAGATAAGTGAAAATGAGAACCCTAACTGTTATTTAAAATCAAAACACAACTTTATAGTCCTGAAGCAGAATGCAAAAGAATGGAAAATATAACCTAAGTATGCCTAAAAAGCTTAAACCACAAAGAGATAAGACACAAAATTGATTACTTGCTGTTTAAAATCTCACAGTTCATGACTCGTGTGGATGTGAGTCATGAGCTCTAGATGCTTGGAGCTGGATACAGGATACATGACCCTGTAGGTCTGTTCCCTTCTCCCTCCATTCCCCATTCTGGAATAAGCAGGGCTCTGCAGGTTCTCGAAAGAAGCAGCCTTTGCCTTTCAAGCTGAAAGAATGTTTTCAAGCTCCAGCACCTTCTTTTGCTCCCTCTTCATCTTCTCATACAAAAAGCAGATTTATTCCCTCACAAAAAGCAAAATGAAAGAATAGGTCTCTTTTCCCCTCAAACCATGAGAGGGGGAAAAAAAAGGCTGTTGAGAATTTCTTATAGTTACCCAGAAAACAGATGAACCAGTTACTCATTCCTGCTAAAACTCCAAATCTGAGAAGAGTTTGTGTTTTTCTTGACTTGCCCAGCTCAGGAATTTACTTTTTGGCAGCAATTAATAAGTAGCAATTAATGATCCCTACAACACTGCTAATGCAAATGCTATAAATAATGTAGTTTATAAAAAAATAAACAGCCACATTAATGGCCTAGAGCAATTTTTGCAGTACTGAAAATATTTTAGAGTGTTATTTTTTAAAAGAGAGATTACACTTTTGGTTTTTTGGGGTTTTTTTTAAGAATTAGGTGAATTTTTGTTTTCACTGAATGTTTTCACATTTTATTACAAATACAAGCTCTTATTCAGTATCAGATATACCAGAGGTACAAATATTTAGGCCAGGAGAGCAGATGGCCCTGCAGCTGCAGGTCATAAAGTTCTTCCAAGTTTTAAAGTAAACACTTTCAAGTCTATAAACTTTATGCTCTGGGTAGTTCTTGAATTTGAACCTTCTCAATAGCTCCAGAAAAAAACAAAAAAAGTCGTGTTACTTGTTTATAGTGTAAAATTAATCTTGGATTCACCTGCATGCCACAAATGGGGTCTTCACAAAGGTAGACACCTGGGGACTGGCCATCTTGCAGGCTGCCTGTTGCCACTTCTGACAACAGGTCTCTCAGATTTTCCTCCTTCCCCCACACTTCCACTGCAGAAATCCGGACTGAGAAGCGCGCTCCTGTCTTCTCTTTGCGTTCATTAATCAACTTGAATAGCCACGAGATGGCACAAGGAATTATTCCAAGGTTTTGCATGGAATCATCCTTCCCAATCATGGTGTATGACTTCCCTGTCAGGAATGGGGGGATGAAGAAAATATAACATCATTCCCAGGACCTTGAGAGCCTCCTGCTAAGAGAGAATTATCCTGCACAGTTTCATGAAAACAACTTCGCTACAACAAGGACAGTCAGCAATGGGAAAATATAGGCAAGTTAACAAATAGGACAGGGAAAATGCAGATGGAATCTTGAGCTTTTTTCAAAAATCATTACCTCAGGCATTCCCCTGACATCTCCCATTCCCAAGGCAGGGTGCTGCAGGCCCCCACCTCGCAATGCTGCAGCAAGGTGATTGAATCATGGAGGGAATTGAGTAGAGCAGGAGTGCCATGGACTCTAAAAGCCTCTACTTTCAATACTGTAAGTGCGGTGTTCTTTCAATACCATTTTACTTCAAAGGACTAAATTGTATTTCAAATGCTGGAGTTGAGATTGACATAAACCTGGTCCCAGAATCACACAGATTTTAATTTTTTTTTCATTCAGAAAAAAATCCCCAAAACCAACCAGGTATATGTGATCACTTGGTGAAGAAGTGGATCCACAACAAATAAAATTTCAACTGGGTCAAAAACATCCCCTGGTTAGGTATTTTTTAACTCTGCAACTATAACTCTGGCTTGTCTTTGCTGTAAAAGTTTGGTGATTAAGAATAGACACAGAGTACTATCTTAAACTGCTTTAGATGTCACTACATACAATGTTTTTAGGTAAGTTTTCTAAAGCTCATGAATTTATAAGCCAAATGATAAATGTATACATCCTTCCAGGCAAGTACTTGTGGCTTCTGTACCTTGTTTCATTTCTTATGTTGAATCCATGTGGAAAAAGATCAGTGAAAAGAATAGTTCTATGCAATGTCTGTGTCAAGGTGTGGGTAGGTCCATGGTTTGTGGAATGGTGGTGGTGCAGTTAACAAAGCAACTGCAGAGACTCAACTCGTGCTTCAGCAAAACCCCAGCTAGAATACCTCTCTAAACAACATGTAGCACTCGTGAGAGCCTGAGTTATAACCTGAGTTATCTGGTGGCTCCCTTTTCCATCTCATTTGGCATCTTGTGTTTGGCAGGTCACAGGGGGGTTAAATATCTAAGAGCTCATCCTAGTGTCACTCCTGCCTGAAGGTCCAGAGGGGCCTTCTGGTGTAACTAACACCAGCCTGCTCCATTCATCGTACCAGACCTGCTTTCTCTCCAGGTTTTGTTGCCTGTAATTTGGGATAATCATGGCCTGATATAGCTTGATCTTCTTTACCACCTGTAAAACTGAATTATCCTTCTAAGTTATATGTGTACATGTGTGGATCTTTGAGACAGTAAAGAATGGAGATCATTGCACACATGCAATAAACCCCTCTTCATTCAAGAAGTACTTCATTCACAGTACTGCCAAAGTACAATTAGATAAACATGAACAAAACATGTGGTTACTCTCAAAATCCAGTTATTTCAAAATAATAGTGTGTTAATGATGATGATTTGCCTTTTCATTGCCCTTCCATGAATACCTGAAATGTTATTGAAGCATGTCCAAAGTGTGAACTTTGATCCATCAGTAACATTTAGTTAACCATTAGAATAAGATTTGTTGGAGATACAGTAGGAAGAGGTCAGTAATGAGTGAATTGCCTAATCAGGGAATAGAGTATAAAACAAACTATTTGAGTGCCCAGTCACACTCCATAAGAGTATCATCACAAACATGAAGTACTTTAGTGAATACTCATAGTACGCAGCTTGATCAAAGTGGCATTTGGGCAAACCCCCAGCAACACCAAGCACATTTGGAAAACTGTCAGTCACTGTTGGACCATTCATTAATGACTGAAGACAGTGTAAGACCAAATTGCTATAATATTTAAGGTCTGAAATGAATCAACAATTCAAAGGTGACTTCTGTTCCAAAGAACATGCTGTCCAACATTTACACAATAAGAAAATATATAAATGTGTATAAATATATATATAATGTGTATAAATAATATATAATGAATAAATGTGTAAGCAAGAAGTGAAGATGTAATACAAGATGATGCACAGATACTTTAAGATACATTTAATATACACAGACAAATGAAAGTTTGTTTTCCTTAACCTAACAGACTAGCAATCCTGGGTTAAAAATATTTATATTGCTGCTTGAGTAGGGAAATTTAGCAATACCAACCAAGCTTGGCATGACCAAAGCAGAACACGCAGCCATCTGCCCCATTGACCACAGACTGGATTACCTCAGCCACAGTCCCAGCACATACTTCAGCCTGTCACAGGTATTGGGAGAAAAAAAAAAATAAAAAAACAGGAAAGAAAGAAAGAAAACAAAAGCATTAACAGTAATAAGGAAAATCATTATTTTCACCAGAAAGTGGTAGTAATGTCTTCCCTGCTCCAGATACCATGTTGAAGTGTCAAAAAATCTAACCCTGCTTGTCTCATTCATGTGACCTGTGCTGTTGATGGGAATGGCTTTACTTGTGCAAGCACATGAAGCAGGACTTTTGCTCTGGATCAAGTAAGTTTCATTTGCTGATACATCAACATCCTTTGTGCAGTTAAAAAAATACACATATTGCAAGGGGATGTAGTTGGCTTGTTAGAACTGCCATTACAAAGGATTTAAAAAAAAAATTAAAGTTTTTTTAAAAAAACTTTTTTAAAAAAGGATTTTAAAAGTTTTGATTAAAAAACAATCCAACACTGAGGAATTTTTGCAGGCTCAATTATTTTCCCAATTATGGACTGAGTTCAATTCCACTAGCATGTGAGTAAGGGATGTAAAAGAAACAAACAGCCTCTTTGGAATTAGCTTAGTGACCTCACATTATGAGTCTTCTCAGCTTTCTGCAGCAGTAGACTCCATTCTAAAGACTGTAGCAGTATTTTAAGTACAACACAGAAATTTACCCCAGGCATTCTTGGATTTAAAGTTCAAGCAGGCTGAATGGTCGACAGTGCTCCTGCAGCAATTGCTTAACAGCAAATGAAACTCAATTAGAATTCACAGTTTAGGGCTTGATGAGAAGCACCTTGCATCCGACAACATATCAGGTAAATTCACCCTGGTTCATGGCTACTTCTAGACTATCTCTAAAACAGAAAATAAAATGGGCCAAGAAAGGGACTGTTCACAGGCCAGCTCTTGAACTGCATCCTGGCATTAGTCTGCAAGATGCTAGCTGCTTGGACCAGGACTAGGTGAGGGAGTGACCTAATGATACAATTTTGGGACAGTATTTTAGATGGCCCAGTGTTCTAGCTCTGATTTATGAATACAGAGCCAGCCTTACAAAAGATAAAGAAGATAAAAAAAGATAAGAAACCTGAATACATACTCATAAATAAAGACTTGTGGATTAAAATCCTCATCTTCTTATTGCAAACTGTACAATAGAACACTGTAAAAATAATCCTTAATCCTTTAGTTAATAGAGGACTATATTAAATTATAGTTCTGATCACACCTCTGTAAACACCAAACAATAATATTTTATAATACAAAGTAAGTTGTTAATATTGAGGATTTGCTTATTGGGCACCATTTAACACATTTATTGAATGTATAATTTTAGGAGAAATTATTTACAGTAAAGAATAAAGAAAACACACCTTTATTCAGCTAAAATTTAATAAACCAAATTCATTATTGATGATCAGGCAGACCAAATTCAGCCCTGTTATAAGTCCACTGAAAGTACTACTGCTGCAGCAGAAGTCAATTTGTCTCTGGTGCACGCTGCTCCTTAGATAACTCTTCTGATCATACAGGGCCTACCTGTGATGCATCTTGAGGGAAAACTGCGTCAAATGCAAACATCTTGGGTGGAACCTGGCTGCCCCTTTTCTGGAAAGCATTCTGACCTCCGCAGGCCAATGGGTCGTACAGTGTGATTTGCTTCTTACGGGGGTCAACTTTTAAGAAAGAGCTGGACTCAGACGTGTCTCTGGCAAGCGTGGAAGAAATGCGCACCATGACTTTGACCTGTCAATAAACACACAAAAAGACAAGCACAATTCATTAGTCTGTTGGTTGTTCTGCAGCTGGTATGCTGAATGAATTTTCCAGCTACACTTGACCAAACCATATTTGTTTGTTATAGCTAGTGTCTCACTGGAAGTCAGTGAACATGCAGGAAGTATAAGGCAGAATTTGTCCTAAACTAAGGAGTGAATGAAGCCAGAACTCTCAATCTATTTCAACAAGCAACTTGTGTATTGAGAATTACAATGCACATCATGGTGTTTTAGTGTCGATGCTACTCAAGTACAATGAGGAAGTATTACATCACCTTGTCTTACCCTCAATATAAATTGAAAATTAACTGTACCCTGGTGGCCCAATTAAGAAAGCTGAAAGGTATTCTAGACTTCTAAGCTTTCAGAACTGCTGTGGTTTCTACCAAGCAGCCTGGTCAATAAAAGCCCATAAAAGCCAGATCTATAATTTACACCTTTACAATTCTAATCCAAACACAAAGATGAAATGCAGAATTCTGAGTGCCATCATCAAAGAGTTGTGAAAAGAGTCCCATTTTAATGGTCAGATTTTGAAATTACCATCAAGGGAGTGCATGTAATAAGCGATAAAAGATTTGTTAAAACATGTTAGCTCACAACTCATTAAATAGCTACATAATAAGATGTTATTCCTGAGACAAAAATAAATCTTCATAGATTTAAAGAGGTTATGCTGTATCCTTAGCTGAGTTGGTAAGCAATTTAGATGTAAGTGGAACTGATGACAATCAATCTAGCTTTGGTTTTCCCTATAAATTCACCATCTGCAGGCATGTCAGCTCCTGACTTTGGAGGGCAAACATCACCTCTGCCAATTCTAGTCACACCTGCACACACCTTCTCCTGGAGCAGATTGGCTTTCACACCTACTAGAACTAGACAGAACTTTTATGTTAATACTCCTTAATCACATGTCATTTCTATCAAACCCACCCACATTTGACATGCAAATGACCACAAAGGGTCATGTCAGCATAGGGTGGGAGCACATCTGCTGCTGGAACAGCAGACGCATTCCAGGAGGAGGTTGTAGCCCAAGAAGCTGGGCTACAGTTCCTGTTGGTCTCACTGAGACTAGTGCTCTTTGTATGTAGGTCTCATTTCATGCTGACCCAAGCTCATCTCACATGCAAATAAATCAGCTACTTTGAGAAGTAAAATCTGGGAAGATTAATTTTTGACAGAACTCCTTTGAAGACAACGGAATGAGACCAGAGATTAACTGATATTATTCAGTATTTCTGTGATGTCTTCTCTGTATGTCAGTGACATCTTCTCTGTATGTCAGTGAGTCAAACTGGTAATTTAACTCCAGTATTTTAACCTGGAAAAACAAGTTGTCATTAAATGGTGAAATGGGCACAAATTCTGCCCACACAATTTCAGTTTTACAGAATTATCTGAGGAAAAAAGGAAAAATACTGCTTGGGTAGAAATGTGTTCTCCTCCTGCTCAACTGAGCTGCTTATGAAACCTAACCTCTAACTGTAAAAAGCCACCTCTAATGTCTTGCCAAAGGCATTCTTCTGGACCCAACCCTAAGCTGAGCTGACTTCTACTGAGGACAACAGCAGTCAACACACCCGGTCGGACCACATGAACTGGGCAAGGTCTGCTTATTCCAGCCCTAGGTCTCCTGGAAGATCAGAAGGGAAGCACTGGTCAGGTTAGCAGGAAAGGAAGAGAGTACAACTGTAAATCCATGAGGAGCAAGAAAACAAAGAGCAGTATCAATCTTGTGCTGTTTTCCTATTTTCAACTTCATATGCCTTTGGCTTTCTTTCACTGTGTCCCACATTTCTAAGTAGATACCAATATCACAAGTATTAGACTGATCTGCTGGAAAACAAAATAAATAGTATTCTTCAACTACTTTAAATAAAATACTCACTTGCTTTAGAAAGCTCTTTCCCTGTAAGTTGATGTGTATTTTTGGCTGCTGTGAAACCATGTCCTTCTGATTCTTGATCTTTGTGTGCAAAGGAGAGTTAATTGAATACTCTGGGCTAAGTTTTTTTGGGTTTTGGAGAATGGACAGTGTGTGAAATGTAATCACCTTTCATAGACAGGCAGTCTAAGAATTCTTTCTGACCTCAAGCTGTATGGGCATGCAGTTTTACCAGCAGCTACACTGGCTTTGCTATGGTATAATATCACTGGCATGGGTCTGGATTTAAACCTGTTCACATAAAGTCAGATTAATACCTGGCACTTCTTACTGAAGTAATACTGCAAATCCTCCAAACTTCCAACTGCTATATTGATAGAAGCATCAGGTTCCTCTTTCTCAAGAGTAAAATACCAGCTTAACTGAAATCCTAAAAATTTACTAGCATCAGATAAACTGAATGAACCTCCATTAAAAAAAATAAAAGAAATAAGTGTGCTCAACTCAGAAGCCCCAGAAACTATCAAACAGCATATATTGCTCCTCAACACTGCAAAATATAGACATTTCTCAAGAAAAATACTGCTATTACCATGAACCTTTGTACTTCCTGTGCATTGGGGATTTTTGTTTTGAGACCGAATGGTTCACAGAATCACAGAATCACATGGGTTGGAAAAAACCCCCATAATTCCAAGTCCACCACTAAGCCATGTCCCTAAGTGCCATGTCTACACAGAATCCTAGAATAGTTTACCTTGGAAAAGACCACATTCATATGTGTTAGGGCAGAGGAATATCATATTGATTACATGTGGGTATCCTCTTAGCTGGATCAGTTCTTACTCATCATGAAGATGTCTGTGTGCCTTGGGACACCATATCATAGGTAATTCTGCTCACCTCCTTTTAGATCAGCCTGCGGGAGCTGTCTCCATCTGAATCAGTTGTCTGACCCCTTTGCAGGCAATAGAGAGGAACAAACATTTCTAGCACTTAATTTGCATGTTCTGTTTTTTAACAGATGAACTCCACAAATATCTCTTGCTTTCTCTATAGCACCTCAGGCATCTTAAAAGTTTAGCTGAGATATAGGTGCCTACATTGTAGGCTGCCTAAGGTTATTATTTTTGCTCCAAGCATAATAAAAATGCTCTCTCTGGGCAGCACAGTGCCTGGTCCAAATTCCATAGCACACACACACACAGATCCGTGTGACAGTCTCCAGCAAAAATCACTTGCCAGTAAAAATAAAGCCAGGCACATGAGTGTCATGGACACAGAATACAAGCAGTAAGAAGAGATTATTTGAACTCAGCTGGTAGTTTGTAGGCACTAAAATGTTCTTCCAGGCCAGTTTCACACTAGTGCAACCCTTTCAAATTACTCTTGATTTACATTACATTAATTGAGAAAATTATTAGATCCCATCTGTACAGACTATATGTCCCCTATATGCCACGGGAGCTGTGACTATAACAAAATCCCAATGGGCAAGCAAAATACAGGCAAACTTCAGTCCGGAGAAATACATTCAGAACTACATATGTAACAGTGGCACAATAAACTAGGCAGACTAAAACAGACTTTAAAACATCTAAGCAAGACATATCTTCTAAAAAGACAGGCAAGCTTGTGGTCTGGGAATCAGCCTGCGGTTGGGGATCTAGGATCCCTCTTGATGGCTGTATCCAAATGCAGTATTAATGAGCTTTTGGTGCAGTCTATTTCACACTGTCCACCTGTACAGGAGGCAGAGTCACAGCTTACTTCACTGCCAAGCACACTGAGACATTCAGCCACTGCCTGGCCTCAAAGAACTGGCAGTAGCCATTTTTTCCACACCCCATTATAAAACATTATTGTGCTTGTAACCTAAATCCAAGGATTCAGGCAAAGTGTTTCTCAACAGTGGTTACAACAAGAGTAAATCAGCTAACAGCAGTAGAAATGATGGGAGACCATGACCTCCTGCTCTGTTGTTTCACAGTCCTTCATGCAATTTATAGCTGGGAGTAAGCAGGGGAGGCTCAGAGTCTCTGCTGGTCCCTGAAAATCCACACCACAGGGGAGGTAGCACAAGAATGGGCAAATGTAACTCAGCCAACTATGGGGATAGCACAGGAACTTACTGAACTTAAAAGACTTCAGCTCAATTTAAGGAACAGTCAGGCTGAAGATCACGGTGCTGCTCTGGGGAACTCAGAAATACTGTATGGTTAATTTGAAACTAACTGAAGAGTGAAGTTTAAGAATGCTAATACTTTATGCTTGCAGTTTATACTTAAAAATGTATAAACTGAACTTCTTTAAAAAGAAGAAAGAAGGTTTTCTGCTTCACTTCCTATGTGTCATTACTCCTTCAGTCCATTGCTACAATTTCCCACTAATCTTTTGTAATTGAGTGTCTCAGAGACACCACTTGCGATTAATGGGACCACTCAGTCTGCCAGAAATTCTCGTTTGAATTCCAGGTCTTGGCAGTGCCCAGCCTTAGATGTACCTCTGACTGTTTCTGTGGGGAAACACGAAAACAATCTTCTGAGACATGAGCTTTTGGTAAAACAAACAACCTGGGCCTAATTTTGATCTAATGTTACACCCATGCAAATCCAGCTGAACTCAGCAAGAATTACTCTACCTTAGGAGTGGAGAGAGAGAATAAAATAAAAAAACACTTTGCATCACTGCTGTGCCTTTTATAGGATACTACTTCTTAATTCTGCTCATGCTGGTAGCATTTTTTAATGTGTTTTCTCTTATGAGTTTACAGTATTTATGGACTGGACAACTATTTAATCCAACAACAACCCCATTTACTTCTCTGCATTTCAGTTCCTGCCTTCAAACACATGACTTGTTCTTACATGAGTTCTACAGTCATTGAATTCCACAATACTACTCCAGATGTGAAATGCCACAAATAAAAGCAGAATCAGAGCTGTACTGTTCAGGCTTCTTCAACAGGTTTTTGAGGGAGTTTTTGTATATTTGTCTATGTATTTATTTTACACATATGTGTGTGTATTTCAGTTAAATGCAACGTTTTTTGAAAGCATATACATTTTCTGAATATATATATATTTAATTTTTTTTCATACATTTCTTTCCAAATAGCAATTATTGGTACTGGTGGGTTCCTTCATGGGTACCATTCAGTAGCGTCAAGGAAAGACCTAGAGGAATTGCTGTATTATCACTATGCTTCTGTACTGTAAAAATAAGCATAAAACTTTTAATCAACTCTATGAAAATTTCAGTTGCCTGAAAAATTTTTCTTTCTCCTTTTTTATCTAATGCATCCCTATAAACACATCTATTATTTCTCAAAGAAGGAATTTGCTAATTGCAGGATTTTCCCCAGATAAACTCAATTTGTGACCTGTCGCGGGCCTTTAGTTATGTTCATACTCTGTGGAGAAGGACAAAGGTTCAGCACACTCTGCAAAGTAGAACTGGTGCCAAAGAAAGAAAAAAAAGAAAGCAGAGTCCAGCCACTGACACTGCCATGTCTCCTGTGCCCACAGGGGTCTGTCTGCAGGACCTGCAGCAAAATGAGCAGGGAAAGTGGGAGCCATAAGCTGTGTCAAATCTGTATCACACACAAATAGCTACAAATACAGACTGGAATGAGGCAGGACAAGCAGAGATCGACACTGGGGATATTATAACTTCCTTCTACTCTTGCCTGTAAGATTTCATTTGGGGTTCATTTATCTAATTACTGCAGGGACAAGGCTAGACAGCTGTTGCTTCAGGCACTGCGCTTGCCTTTATGAGCTGCTTTTCTCATCAATCATTTGAGCGGCTTCTGCTGGATGTGTTCTGGGTAGTGGTGGAAGGCAGGAGCTGCAGTGCAGTCACAGGAGAGACAGGCCAGCTAGGACTATTGAGCTGTTTCAGCACTCCATCAATGTAATGGCAATCACTGGCTGCAGGAACAGCCTTATTGGAGGTTAATGAAGAGTAGGTTTTGTAATTTCTCACTGTTACAGTTGTAAATAATGGTGTGAGACATGCATTTTTGTTGTAGCCAGCCACAAAGTACTACAGCACAAGAAATCTAGACCATCCCATATACTTGTGCACATACATGCTTTTGCATGAAGGATATAAAGCTTGAAGCCTTTCCACAGTGTGAAGAGGATATGAAACCACCTGTTAAGTACGTTAAAGAATTTTTCGTACAGATCATGAGACAATTAGTTGATCATGCTAACATAAAATCTAGGAGGTCAAGATAAACAAACTGACCCAGAATGCAACAAATGCAGTATTGTATGAGTGGACATTGCTTTCAAGGAAATATGGTCACATTTAGGAAAAAACACAAACCAATAAACCCAGGTGAATTATGCCAGTGTAACCTGGTCAGAAAGCATGTACAAACAGGCCTTGTTGTCCTCTTTTTCTATTTTCACAGAGGTAACTCTTCTAGGCTTCAGTGCTTTGCTTCAGCACAAATTAGAAAACACATAAGCCTGATCACTCTTGCTGTTGCTGGAAATGGCTGATATTACTGATACTGATGCTTTGGAAAAGCAGTGAAAATAACTGAAAAAGAGATAGCATTAGAATATGCCGGTCTCCTCTTTTTTTTCAACAGTTTCCCTATCTTGTGTAATTCCTAAAATTTTACCAGCTCATCCACCCCATCCTGTACAGCAGTTAAACTAATTTGGACTTCTAGCAATAATGGGAAGTAGTGGCAGCACACTGTACCCAAACAGCAATCACATTATTCAAAAAATTTGCACTTATCATGATAGCACACTTTTTCAGTTGGACAATGCAACTTTAAATTTTACTGAATTTAAATAATTCAGTACAATCTGGTGTGAAGTATACTCAGGTCACAGGGCATGGCTCAGTGGTTTCCTGTACTGTTCGTGGCAACAGCAGCTGTGAGTTTGTCACTATGGTTTGGTACAGTTGAAAGACAAGGCTGAGCACCAAAACTGTCAGAAACCAGCATATACATCAGACCAACCATTCAGCTCTAACATTCCTCCTTCAGCATTTACTAAATCCGAAATTAACAGAGAGCGCTGCAACTTTCTTCTACTCTTAAAAAAATTAAATTAAAAAAACAAAAACAAAAAACCAATCAAAGAAATTAAGATTATCCCATCATGGAAAAAAGTCTCTTCTTAAAGCTCCCCACATGCAGACTGGGCTCCTGGCTTTCCTTTTGCTTCCTTATGATCTCTTTAAGTTAAGTCTGTGTTTCAGAAATGCATAACTGGGCAGCCTGTGTATTGCCTCAAGCAGGAGGATTTTTCCTAGCTTCTGACATTTTCCATATACCTGTACCTATGATGGGACCAACAACAGCCTAACTCAGTTCATGTGCTCAGATTAAATTATTTTTCTTTTTTAATTTTTTTTTTTTGTGGGTTTGGTTTGGGTATTTTTGAGAATATATATAAACATCACTGAGAGTGGCATTTTCATAAGAACTGAACGAGCCAAAACTGCCTTCCACAGTCTCAGCATGAACAACATGGGATCAGCTGGCAAATCTTGCCTTCCCTGCAGTGGAACGGCAGGTATGTAAGCATGCACCCACTGCCTACTGGTACAGTGAGCAGATGCTTACTTAAGGCTCCAGCACACTATTGCAAAAATTTACTCTGCTTTCCCCACTCTGACAAGAATTTATTTCTCTGTGCACAGTACAAGTACAGTTCACTGCCTTGAATTTCAAGATCTCATCTTTCCCGTGGTACCTTTCAAAATCAAGTATATATTTCCATTCACTTCAATGAAGTTTATGAAGTTTATGTTTAGAGTTTCCTCCCTTCCTTTCTTCCTACTTAATACAATTTTTTCAAAAGGCTCCTTAGGCACACAGTATCTATGGTAGTAAATTAAACAAGATAAAAACTGTTACCTGGCACAAAATGGGGAGCTGGCAACTTTCCCTGTAATTTTTGTCTTCTGCTATGGTGAGGCCATATCCAACAGTCTGCAAGATACTCCCTTGCCCACGCTAATTTAAGAACCATGCCCAGAATTGTTTGGGAGAGACAAGTGCCCAACACCATGCCAGGGACCTTGTTAACAATGCAGGAGTATGATGATTGAGTGCCAGTGCGCAGGAATATTTCCTGTTCCTGTTTAATTTATTTTATAGTCTGTACCAGGTTTAGTTCCTTCACAGCAGCTGGTATGGGACTGCGTTCTGGATTTATGATGGAAATGGTGTTGATGACACAGGGATATTTTAGTTTCTGCTGGGCAGAGCTTATACAGAGCCAAGGCCATTACAGCTTCTCATGTCACCCTGCCATCAAGGAGTCTGTGGGTGCACAAGAAATGGGGAGGGGACACAGTCGGGATTGATGACCCGAAGTGCCCGAAAGGATATCCCCCACTGTATGGCAGCTCAGCATATAAAACTGGGGGGAGAAGGAGAAAGAGGGAGATGATCAGACTTATGGCCATTACATGTGAGGGAGCCCTGCTTTCCTGGAGATGGCTGAGCACCTGCCTGTCCATGGAAGTAGTGGATGAATTCCTTATTTTGCTCTGCCTGTGCATGAACCTTTTGCTCTTTCTAGTAAACTGTCTTTATCTCGACGTGTAGATTTTTCCCTTTTACCCTTCTGATTCCCTTGCACATCCCACTGGGAGAGAGTGAGCAAGAGGCTGTGTGGGGCTGAGCTGCCTGCCATCGTTAAGCCACAGAATTGTCCCAGTCACAGATCCTTGCACAGCTTAGCCATGTTTAGCATTCTCTAAGTTAAATACAAGAAACTCCGTCTTGTGCAGGAGTGGCCTCCCAAGCATGTGATGTGCCATATGTTGCTCTGTTCTGTTCCAACCTGGCTTGATATCTACAGATCCTACTGACAGATCAGCCAAACCCATTAAACACATTTGCGGCATCAGCAAGGCAGGCTCTCTAAAGGAACTTCTCTGCTCTCGTGATTGATGACAAGGCTGCTGTCGTTCCTGCTGCCTACATAAGGCTGCCATCAGCCCCCTGGGGAGGAGGGAGACAGCAAGGGTGAGTCACTTGGCTCCTTCTCATAGGCTGTGCTCTTATCCTGCTGCTGTGCAGAAAGACTGAAGTGAACTTTGCTTTGCTTATTTAAGCTTCCTCTTAGAAACTTGCCCTTCCAGCAAAACATGACTGAGCTGTCACAGAGACTGGTGTTGATAGAAAGCAGATGCAGTATCAACAGTAGCAGTATCTCAAGCACGTGCCTTGATAATTATGTCTGCCATATTATTTCTTAAAACCCCAGTTTCCCTTTTTGTGAAGCTGTGAAAGAGGTGCATAGGATGAAGCTTGGTAAGTATAAGCAGCAGGTCTTCTTACCACTAATTAAAGAAAATGTAGCACTGAGGGCTTCACATTATATATTCTCAGGAGATGTGAAATTCCAAGATGGACAAGGCTCTCTGGTTTTTTGCCTAAGGAAACAAGAATTTCTATGGAAAGAATGCAGACAGAAGACAAAGTTTCCCTTTCACATGTCTTTGAGGTGTCTTTTCAGTGCTAGAGAAACAAAGGATATACAGGTATTGCAAAGGGATGTATAATCACAATTGTAAGCTTTTCCATTATTTATAAAGATTATCTCCATGACTGCATACAAAAGAAGATTCCCCAGTCCGCACATAAAAGTATACACCACGGCACCATAAATAACAAGCAGCAATACAATCAGACAAGGATTTACATTATTTAAACTGAGCCAGAAGTGAAAATTTGCAGTTTAATGCATATAAGGGAGGAAAAAAAAAATGTGTAAAACTTTGGAGTGGCAATTGGTAATGACAGACAGTAAATAAAAGAGATTGTTCTAACTAGAAATATGGGAATTCATAGTGGGGAAAACATCCCAAAGAAAGCACAGGGTCACATTGTGAAAGAGAGTCTATATAAATGGAAGGGGGTACAATCATTATATTAGGCAATATAGGGGAGGTATCTAACAAGTGCTTGGGTATTCAGAGGAGAAATCCAGACTCCAGAAGGAATTTAAGCAGCCTCCAGCACTATATGTTGCATGAAACCATCAGTAGAAACTTCAAGGAGCAGAGCTAAATGCTTTAGTGAGGAATGTAATACATTATGGTGTCACCGACTTCAGCAATAATTCCTTATTTACCTGCAATTAAATGAGATGAGGATTTGACCTTATTTAGGAACAACCAGCAGTAACATTAAATTTGGAAAATGAGGAAATGATAAAACCTGAGTCCAAGCAATGATATGATCTGTATTGTTAATGAAGATTTCACCTGAAGACCCCTCAGGGCTTTGCAGTCTTCTGACAGGATCAAGACATATATTTACAATTATTCTTAATTTTCAATGGCAGAAATAAAGCCTAAGAGTCAATGAATCATCTAAGATCCCAGGAAAAGTGTGCTTTACTTAAACAGACTACCTGAACTCTGGCTCTTCCCTTTCTTATCCCATAACTGCAGGCTGTAACGTTTACAAGGGCATAAACATAATATTAAATTTACTTTTTCTTTCATATTGTATCCTATTTAATGCTACCCTCAAGCTTATATCTTTAGCAGTGATACAGGGAGGCACAATAACTTCAGAGCCCAAGTACCCATTCAGAATTTGAGATTCATTTGGAATGCTATACATTATCTCAAATTAAAAGTGCTGGTTTTTTGAGCCTTAACAGAAATCCTTACAACAAACTTTTCTGAGGGGCTTGATTCTGCATTACCTTGAAACAAACAGAATTATTTATTTACCTAGAACAGGAGAAGACAAGGTCATATAAGATACATTTGAAGGTTCATGTAACTCCATAATATTCCATCTCCAACAGTGATCCAACATTCTGCCCCATGAGCCACCCACTGTGACGGGCTGCACTGCCATCCCTCTGCTCCCTCCCAAACTGTGCTTTGCCAATACCTGTATGGCTCATGTACCACTTGCATCCTATCAAGATGCAAATAGAGAGGAACACATACTATCAGGAGAGAGCCACAGGCTCCAATGAGTCAGTTTGTGGTCTAGATCCAGGTATGCAGGCAATGAGGATGCTACTGTTTGCTTAGCATTGATCCTGGCCTGACTGATCACAGAACCAAGACACAGGAGTGTACTGCTTTCCTGCAGTTCTTTATTTTGTACTAAACATAAAGAGAACAAAAATTATACCAAATCAGAGAGGCAGACAAATAAAAACAAGAGAAATAAAACTGAATGGGAGCCCCTGATGGGAGCTAAATGCAAACAGTATTTTGACAAATGGAACGTGTCTCATGTCACAGAGAGCCACTAACTTATTTTACCTTCAGCTGCAGTATAACAGCATAACTTTGTCACTGGCCCTCCTCATTGATAAATGCAACTCTATAGCAATGAGAAACAGCCAGTGAAGAGCCATCTGCATTGTGACCCCTACCACTAACGATTTCATCCACTGTTTGCTGCTTTGTTAAATGTTGCAATAAATAACAGCAATATTTATGAATAGATCAGTAACCAAACACTTGCCCTAGAATGTATGTCCAGTGCCTGTTAGTAGGCTTTCTACATGTCCTCAGCTGTAATTCTGCAATCTTAATTTGGGCAAAATTTCCATCGTCTTCAACCTCAACTGCCATTTTCTGACTTCTGAGTGCTTAAACCATGCACCCTTAACATTCCTTTAGTACTGCTATTTGTCAACAGAATAATTCATTCTGCTGTGTGTAACTTACGAACTGTGTAATTCTTCTAGCAAGTAGCAGCCTATAATGAATGGCACCTGATCAATAATGCAGAATTCAACATTTGAGAATAAATAAAAAGGCCTTTTTCATGAAGAGTGTCTGCAGGAAATGTCAAAATCGTTTATCAAGGGTCCAGGCTGATAGCCTGCAGCTGCTGTCCACAAGAATTATAAAAACATACAGTGTTGAGTCCTGAAAACATGTTTTTTGTACTGAGTATAACTAGATTTTTCCACAAAATAATGACTTACTGAGTATGAATGCAATAGTCTTTACCAGAGTTTTGTTAAAGTAAAACTTTGCCACAATAGTACTTTGTCCCTTAGCTGCTAGTTATATGGGATTATTTTAACTTGGTTTCCAGGTGCACTTTTAAAACAATCCTCGCTGTAATTCTAGACAGGCTGAGCTGCTTAAATACAAACACAAAAATGCATTCGTTTTTCAGTTTCAAAATCTCAGATTGACAAGGTAATCATAAGAACATTACAAACCAAGACAAGGGTGAGCACTTTTATCTCTTCCATATATCTAGGTGCAGCATGTATCAAAGCAACAAGTAGTTTTTGCTGGTTTGGAAAGCTTTTACATTTCTCAATAAATGGTCTAACAAGGAAGCACAAGGTAACTCCAGCCCCTTTGCTGGTAATTCTCATCCAGAAGTATATAGAGTAGCAAGAGTTAAGGGCTATAATCACAATTCAGAAAATTGAGCAAGATTATGAAAAGAGAGATTTAATGAAGGTTGCTTTAGTCTTACACGGTTTAAAAACTTAAATTTTACATGGCAAAGTTCTCAGATCCTGAGTACAGTGTGATCAGTTTTCAAGTTATGTTATTTAAATAGCTAAGCATAATCTCATCCTGGCCTGTACATATCCAAGCAAGGCTCCTTTCATTTCACCTGGGATGCAGCAGGATGGGGAATGCAATAGCTTTGGAACCTTACTTTCTAAAGATCAGCTTCTTGATCAGCTAGGAACTGCTTAAGAAGGCTTCACTTTTGGCAAGATTGAACTACACTGGCCATTTGATTTCTCTTTTCTGATGCAGACAGAAAGAGTGATCTGGTGGTGGATAAGAACAAGTGGAGAACCTTGATGAGGGCGGGCAGGTCACAGTTCTTTAGCTCCATCACTCTCTGAATTGGGTGACAGAGCTGGCTGCTACATCTCTAAAATCTGAAGATGTCCACTTTAGATGCCTTGGTGCCTCTGGTGAGCAACAATTCCTGCAGAGAGCCTGCAGCTCTGTTGGTATTACTGGAGATACACTAGCTATTACACCAATTAACCTGCTTCTAAATCCATCTCTTTAAGCAATGCTTTTCCACCTATGACAATTTCTGTGGTGACACTGCTATTTGTCATTGGTGGCACTGCATGCCAGATAATGACTATAAAAGTAGCAGTCGGTGCACAGGCTTCACAAATGATTGAAGCAACTAGCCTTTTCTTGAGCAACAAAGGGATCTTTCATGTTAAGATAATTCATCCTCCATGCTTGTCACTACTATAGCTTAGTATCAGGAAAAAAATGTTCTTTGATGCTTGTAAGGTTTTATCACTCATCACAAAATAGAGATTAATGAAGGGAAAAACGGGGGGGGTTAAGATGACATTTTTTTGTTGTTTGTTTGGCTTTTTTTGGTTTTTCATTTCTTTTGGGGGGTTATTTTGTTTGGGTTTTTTGTTTTGTTTTTTGTTTTTAGATTAAAAAGCATCTTCCCACAACAGGTTAGACCACAGGCAGAACAAATAAGCAAAGTAAAATATATCAGAATGATAAAAGGGAGAAGGTACTACCACAAAATACTCTTACAGAGTCATTTTTAATGTGCAGCACAGAAGGCACTTTGATGAAATATTCGAACTTCAAATCTAACGTGATCCTAAATCAGTGCTGTGTGTTAGGGAAGGAGACAGATCTACTGCCTGTCTCTCTGGTGACAGATGGTTTTATACCACTAAACCTGAAAAGGGTATGTCTTGGAATTACTTGAGCCAGACTGATCATATACATCAGTATGAAACGTGAGAAGCACAGAACGACAGTGTGGCCAGAGCTGGGCCAGAATCCAAATCGGAGTCATGCCATGACAACCACAACAATGTTCAGTTTTTCACTGGTGGAGCCAAAGTCCTAACTTGGATCAACTTGTCATTTATTTCAGTACATAAAACCTTCCAAATAGTTCCTGGAATTGACAGTACTATATGTAGACAGAATGGAGCACAAATCTGTCCAGCTGGGAAGCTTGTGGTAGAGTAACAGGCATTATGACAACTATTAAGGTGAAAAATTAAGAGCTCGGGTTTTTAATTACATGCCTAAAGTGGCCTTTATCACCTGATGTCCATTACTAAAGCTGTACTTTAGTCCTTCATTTTTTTAAGGACTGCGCCCACAGAAACACTCATCTGTGCGTGCTGCAAACCATGCAGCCATGTGCTTACCTGTAACAGTCAAGTATCTTTCAACAGTCAAGTATTTTTCATTCTTACATAGTATTTTTGCTATACAAATGAAAAATTTGGATATAGATTTTTCAACAGTGTGCATTTTAACTTTGGGTACATTTACATCTAGATTTTGAATCTAATTATTCCATAAGACAAAGCTAATAATTGATAACATGCCATGGTTCACACACTACTTTTTCTACACTACTGCTCTTCCTGTATTTCTGTTAAATGCTGCACTGAATTCTGTTAAATTCTGTTAAATTACTTGACTGCAGATGAATGCACATTAGCAAATATCCAGTACAAGTTTTGGTAAGGTTGCATATCATTGCATATGAAAAGGAAATTTATGTAATGTATGGCATGTAATGTAAAGGAAATTCATTCTGTCATTAATTTCTAGCAATTTGTATAGATGTTTCAATAAATGTAGTCTCTGTCAAGGTACTTCAGGACTTGACCCATTCTGTGTGCAATAAGATAAAACAAGATACGTTTGCAACAGAATGGCTGTCTCAGGATGTCCTCAGATACTGTGGGATTCAGGAAACCCCTTAATATTATTTAAATTATGATGTTACAGTTCATCATGTCAAAACATAAACATACAGATTTATATAAAACTGCATTAGGAGACCTTACATAGCCCTGATTAATGGTCTCATAGGTTGTAAAATGAATCCAAACTGTAAATTTATACTGTGGGTTTTTCTAAAATGTGAATTATTGACTTGACACATTATAATAATTCTTTCCAAACTATTGTGGTCCATGGTTCAAATCATTTCTGTATCGCTCACTGACACGCACAGTAAGCCTAATTTACTACGCCTCTTACTGCATGAACATCCACAGATTGCAGCATCCTCTGAAATGTATTCCAAAACACTGCAAGTGACCAGATTGGACAAAGGCATGAGGAAGAAAATACCTTTAATCAACTGTGACTTCCAGATAAGAACAACTCAGTATCTCTACTACTAGCTCAACAGGCAGAAAAGTTTCTACCATTAGCAAGGAACACCAATGCCTGAATATGCTACAAGGAATATGCTCTGTGAACCAACTGCCTTGGCTCTCCCATGATTTCCTTTAGAAAGAGGTAGTTTATTTGCTGGTTCAGTATGTTATGATTTTCTATAGCCTAACACAGGAGAGAAATTTCTAATACTTGGTAGGTTATATCTTGAGTGATGTATTACCATGAGCCTCAAAGAAAAAGCAACTTGAATCCAAAACTTTCAATCACCTTAGAATACTTCTGAGGACAGAAACAAACCTCAGCCCATTTAAAAACTGCAGACTCTGTGGGCAAAGAAGCCATTCTGGATCCTATGGTCCTATAGACCATACAGGTAGAGATACAGCTGGACCAAGTCACTCACTTGTGTCAGCTCACTGCTGCAAACACCTACAAAAGGCATGGAAACATTGCTCTCTCTATCTCAAATGCCAGGGATGAACTCAAAGCCTGTCCTGCGGAACATCTACAACCTAGCTTTTATTTCCCTGAAGATAAAATTCCAAACTCAAATCAGGCAAGCTATTTTGCAAAATGCCTTCTTTTTTTCCTGGGTAGCAGAAGGACTCTCACATGTACCCAAACTGAAAATTTATATCTTGTTAAAATATACAATTGAAGCTCTTTTGGTTACAGGAAATAAATTACATTTTAACTTGACAACTTTCAGTTACATCTTTAAAGACTCAAAATTCAGAAGTTCTATTTTTTCAGGACAGAAATTTTGTTTTATCTGAATAGAAACAAAAATATGAAAGACTCAAATTTTCCAAGAAATACTGAAATTATTTTGGATTCATTTTAAAAGTCTGTGTTGGTAAAATAAAACAGTGTTTTCCTCTCTGATTTTAAAAAAAATACTTTGAAAATATAGCTTAAATGATGCATTACATAATCAGAAAATAATTATGAAATTAAAATACTCCATACCAATAGAGTAGTGTAAACACAATTTTTTTGGGGGTAGGAGAAAAAACCCAAAAACAAACAATAAACCAACCAAGCAACAATGGACTGGAAAAAATTTAGCTATTTTTTAGCTCAGTCATTAGTTCCACTTTCAACAATCAGTTTTAAATAATCCAATAAGATGAATATTGGCAACTAACATAACCTGACAGGGAGCAGCTATCTTGAAATATAGGCATTAAAACAAAAAAAAACAAACAAAAACCAGACATTAAAAACTAAGTTGTTGCTTTAGTAGAACCAGACCTACTGACTGGACACGTATTAAATACTTAAGTGCTGAAAGAGTTAAGAAAATCCAAGCTGAACAAAAAAACCCCAATTATTTTTCAAATATTTACACTAGACTCCATAAAACTGAGGAAAGTAACACTGAGCAAATTGATACCTATAAAGCACACAATTATGTTTGGTTTTTTTATATTATATTTTTAAAGTACTTTAACATGTATTTTGCAGAGTTAATCTACACTTCATTACTCTCTCTAGAAATGTATATTCAGGGCAAAGTCTACAGCCACACACTACATTTTCCCATTAAAAAAAAATAATTATCTTAACATGAAGCAAGTAAGTTTTGTTTCTAAAAAAAAGATGCCCCCAAAATCCAGCCTAAAATTCAACACATTTTTGTGCAGGAAAAGAAAACTCTGCAGTTTCTGTAGACATATGCAGTATACTGTTCTAAATCTACATTTTCCAAGGAAAAAGTAGGAATGTTTTTTATATAAATTATATATATTATTATTTATTATATAAATGTCAAAAAGCATATAGAAATCATTATTAACCCTTTGCAAATAGTTTCTGCATAAGAATAAAAGTGTAGAGGAGAAGTATATAAGCTCTCTAAAAACATCATGGGAAGATTTTTGTTTTGTTTTTTTGTTTATTTTGTGGTTGGTTTTTGTTGTTTTGTTTTTGGTTTTTTTTAATATATGTCGATATATATGCACAGAAATTCCAAAACAGGCCCACTGATTTTATCGACACACTGTCTCTCAGAGAGTTTAGATAATCATAGGACCTTGACTTGTTTAAGTCAACTGAACTCTTGAAGATTAGTGGAATCTTTTCAGCCTGTAAAGCTTTCACTATTAGGAATGAGCAAAATTAAGAAAGGAAGATCATTGTCACAGTAACCCCAAAAAGTCAGCATCTCACAACAGAGGAGACTATTAAGAGCAACAGTGAAACTCTTTGGAAAGAGGGACATATCTTGGGCCAGGAATCAGAGGCTGGACTTCTTCCTTAGCAAAGAAAGAGGCAGGCTGGCTAGAGAGCACCATTTCCTCAAGGGCTGAATATCTCTTCCAGGATCTGAACACAGAAAATTACTTTGACTCTGCTTATGCCCTCAGTCAAGAGGAGGAAGAAAGTCTCCAGATGGCCAAACACTCAACCAGTTCAGCCAGCAATACAATTTCCCCAAATATGACATCATCCCTGTGTTGAGTTCAGCTACTCACCATATATTGGAAACTAAAAATCCTGGGAACTTTGGTAGGCAAAGGTTTGTGAATGAAAGGAAGATGAAGCTGGCTTCTCTATTTCGAACATCCCATGTTCCCTTTGAATTCTCAAGCAGAAAAACTCGAAGAATGTTAATACAAAGCATTTCCCTTCAATATACAATGCTCACTACTGCATTAATAACCAAACCTCCTACCACACCATGTCACCTAATTGTCCACAACCATTAGTAATGAAATCTTCCTCTCATTTTCCCAGCCAGTGCTGCCTCACAGTCTACAACTGAGTTTAAAATGTCCTTTAATCTGGCAATGGCCTTTGATAGAGGCATCAGGAGACTGGACTGTACAGACCACTGACCTAATCTTTGCCAGTTATAGACAGGAGTTTGTATGGATCTACGTGATGTTCTTGCAGCTGAACCTGTGCACAATGCCTTCAAGGATTCCCTCCATTCCATTTTACATTTATATACAACTCAAGTTGCTGTGGCTCATTAGGTACATACCATTATTACTTTGCAAGAAACTGAAGTATCTTAAAAAGAAAAGTTAATCTCTCTGCCCTAAGCATCTGACAATCAGTAAATCCAAGACATAACTGGGCTAAAAATTCTCTCTCCTGATAAATTCTATGGATTTTTTTAAGTAATGCATTACACAATATAGCAATTTTAATCATACGCAAATTGCAAAATTACTCTTTAAATTTCTGAAAGAGTAAGTGTTAAGTAATCCCAGGATCTCACCTTCCTTACAAGTATCATTCAGGCATACAGGTGTGCGTGCTGGTCTGACCTAGACTGGATGCCATGTGCCCACCAAAGCTGCTCTACCAGTCCCCTCTGCAGCTGGACAAGATCAACCCACCACCACAGGAAAGGCATAAAGGTGCTGAACCATATCTGTCTGGAACAAATGGCACTCTGTAAGTGTCCAACCAAGCACAAAAAATGCTGCATGGTATCAGTGGTATTTCCATTCATCTAACACAAGAGTCTGAGCAATTTTCTTGCAGTTCTCTATCAGCATTCTTCATTTCTCACCTGGAAAAGCTCTAATGCTATTCCAGTCCTAAGTCTTCTCTGGAGAGAGATGGAAACCTGCCAAAACATGCATGAGTACTGTGAGTACTGTGAATGAGGTGTGCTGAGGAGTCCTCTGGGACTACAGACTCATTTTTACACAAGGTCTGAGCAAGGGTGTGAACCCAGATGTCCAGAGGTAGACTACTGCATTAACCTACTGTGCCATTTGTCTACATTCGTAACAAACTCATGCTGTTTTTAATGGACAAGGCTGTACTTTCTTCAGCCACATGGTGACAAAAGAAGTACTATAATATTAATTTGTAGAGAAAAATGTTCTGGACGGAGCCATCTTTTGCACAGAAGATGCATACTTTCCCACTGACACCACACAGAACAGTAATCAGAAATGAAGGGGGATTTTTTTAAAAGCCTTCAAGGACCCAATAAGGCTGCTGCTGAGGCCAGTGATAAAATTCCTTTTGCCTTCAGAGGAATAGGAAGAGAAGTGGGTCCTTGCTGAGCTCTGCCAAAGCTTTTCCCCTCTTACCCGTGTGTTATGCCACAGCTTAAACTCTGTTTTCCTCAGGTCATAGGACCATAACCTACTCCTATATGCTATCTTCTTCTCTAAATCAGACTAGAAAAGCAGAGGAATAACACTGAACAAACTGATAGGAAAGATAAAAACAACAGCCACTAACAATCAGTATTTCAGTACATGATGGAGGGGAAATATGCCTCATCTGAGAGCTGTAAAGATTTTTAAAATACTGCTCTAAAAAATATGGAGATTGATGATTGAGCATTTGTAGTTTAACACCCTTATTGTGATTAGCCAATAAGCATATTTATCCAGTGGATTCACTGCTGTGAAATTAGAAAAGAATAGGGGTTTTGGGGCTTTTTTTGCATTTCGGCCCATGATAAATTCCTCTTTATTTTACTAGCTCTCTCACATTGTATTAACAGAACTTTATTAAGTGTCTGCCAGGCCAAAGGCTAATCTAATTACAAAGACTTTTCTGGATCAGATCTGTTTTTCAGACTGTTTCAGTGATTTGGCTTCTGTCTGTGCATGTATGTTTCTACAGAAAATGATAAAATCAATATTCTCTCCCTTAAGCTGTGAGTTTCCATACTTTCATACACAGCCTTCTGAAAATGTTCCAAATGTATTTTTAAAATAAAAAAGTTTAAAAAAAAAAGTCAAAAATTGAAAGGTCATTTTTTAGCATGAGTTCATCTGTAATAATTGATTACACTGCAAAATTACAAAATTATCAAATAAATATCTTTCTGCCTGGGATAATCTTAAAAAATGTTCATTAAGACAGAAATGTAACTTCCTTTTCTCACTCTTCTCCTTTCTATGATTCCCAGCTGCTTAAACCATTACTTTTCTGCAGCAAGCCAATTTTACAATGATGTAGAAGACTGGTTTACGTGATGTAGGACTCTGAGTGTGTGCTTAGGTAGTCAAGAGAAAACCCACACGGGTATGATGTACCTCTTGTAAAACGTCTGTTGAAGGAGTCAAAAACAGATGTCAGGTTAGATTCATCTTTTCCTGTTCCGGTAAATGAAACTCTGTGTGCTGAGTCATGTAACAGCACATTGTGTGCATGGGACAGCTGCACATCCACTTGCGTGGTGCAGGACCCCAGAGCTAGTCCGGGAAATGTGCTGCTCCAGGTGCACTGCTCCTCCTCTTTGGCCCAACACACCAGGCACAGCTGGTTAGAACATCAGTCAGCAGGGCAGCAAGCAAGGAGGACATGACACCCGGCTTTGAAACTGGGAGTTGTAGTTTTGGCCATAGGGGAGCTTGAGATGAGGTGGAACTGCAGTCAGTCCTAAATGCATCATAGAAGACTTGACAACCTTGCTTAAATCTTAAATCCCACTAAAACTGTGACTTGTGACTGTGACTTGTGTTTGTCCCATCTCTGGCACTGTAGCCCTGCTGAGGTCCTACCTCACCAGCTGTTGATTCCCACAAAGTGCGGAAAGTCTACAGAATTCCAAAATAGAAAAAAACTTGGTTTTCTGGGAACACCAAACTTTGAAGGGCTCAGCTAATTGCACACACTGAAAATCCTAAAAATCCCAAACAAAAGTTACATAAGACTTACCTTCTGAGGTTCTTGAGAATCTATTACCTCTAAGGCACTAAGTATTTCCCCATCCTCAGCAAGAACTCAGAGGTATTTTGGGCATTCATGTTAATGGAAAGTTTTCTACTTTGTTACACACAAACTTCAGTTAAGCTATTCAGCCACCAGCCCACCTGTATTCTAATAAAGTAACCTACTACTGCCTCTCCTGCTCAGCCTCTTTTTTCATCTCCCCATCTCTTTCCCTCCAACCCCTAATAATTTTGCTATAAACCTGATGATCAAAAGGGACAGAAGCAGCAAATATGACAGTTACGAGAGAGAAAACTGCTAACAGGTTGAAGAACATAATGACATCTAGAAAAGGTGAAACTAGCAAAGAACCTGGCTTCCAGTACTGTCACCTTTAATAACTTTCATCTTGGTTTTTGCTAAAATATTAAAATGAAACCATTCAACTCAGATGGCTGCTGCCGGTCTGTCTGCCTGTCAGTCTCAGAGAGCAATTTGGTTTCTGTATTTCTCTGCAGCAGCACAACAAAGCCATTGAGCTACCAAATCCAATATTCTTACAGTACCCGCAAAACAAGGAGCTCCCAAGGTAGAGCAGCATTCCTGGAAAATCTGTATTCCCACGGAACAGACCAAGATGGGATCACCATGATAAAGGCATGTCAAGACTGAAGGAAATGCTGCAGGAGAATGCCCCACTGCAAAAACTCTCAGGCAAAAGCAACGGATGCCAGCAGGATCATGGAAAGCACACGAGAGGAACCCTGCAGCTCTTGCAACCAGGAACAGAAGACAGTGCTAAAACACAAGGAAGGTCAGGAGTTGCCTAAAGCTCCCACTATCCCTCATGTCATCCCCATGTGAAATGAAGCACATGGGGAACTGAAAATATGGGGCAGTACTACACATCTGCAGACTTTCCAGTCTGAGGAAAGAGAAGGAGCAATCTGTACATCTTCTTTCTGGTGGTGTTCAAGTTAATTTTGAGGCACATACATCCAGCCCCAGGGTCCCAGCAAAAGCTCTGCACAGATGACCCAAAGCACTATTCAGGTAATAGATTTTAAAAGTTTACTTGACTAAAGCTAAAGAGTGTTTTCGGAGAAGCCACAGCATATACAGAAGAGAAACCAAAATGTCCTAATTAAAGGCCTTCTCCTGTTATCAGAGGAAACTGGATTAGTGTAAACCACATCAGAGGAAACTAGTTAATCCATGTTTGGTTGATTTGTACACTGGGGAAACCAAGGGATTTTAGCAGTCACTATTATTTACAGCAGTAAATGTCAGTTTAATAACAAAAAATCCAGCATTACTTTTTTCGCTGAATGATGAGGATTCTCTTGTTTCAATATGTATACACTTCTAACTCTCTGACTTCTAAAACAGTAGTATAAATATACTTTGATTTGTGAAGTTAACTTCTAGAATATCCATGACACGTTAATTAATGGTGCTGATAACCTCCAGAGACTTGCAAATAGGAACAGGATGTAACAGACATGGTAAGTCATTTCAGGAGTACTTCAATTTCACATGACAACAGTTCTCTTGGGTGGAGGAATGGGCTAGGAGACCCAAGATTTGCCTGGGATTGCTCTGGGATTACTAGGATGCATCCTGACACAACACCTAGAGTTATGTTCAACAGGAAAGCATAAGAACTCTGTCATGTCCCACTGTATGCATAAGCCAGAACAGAGTATTCAGCTTTTGAGTTGCTTCCTGGGCAAGCATACTAAAAAATAATGAGCACACCTCTAGCCACACTCTTTGTTAAAATGAAAAAGGGGTTCTTCATTTATGGTCCCAAAGTTTCCACATACCAGATGGGTTGTTTCTGGCCTTTTCTCCTTGGAACAGCTTTTAGACAAAGAAATGCTTGTATGTTTCACTAACCCTTACTCTGTAGTAACTCTATAATTGAGCTTTCAGGCTAGGTGAAATTTTTTCCCCTTTTCTAAATGAATGCCTTGTTCAACACATTGTTGATACAGACTGAAGAGAGGTATAGTATACCATAAGGGACCAGTTTACATGCAGCAATACACATTTTTTTATTAATGCAATCCATCATTTACCTTATCCTCCCTCTGAAGAAAACAAAAGGATCAAATTTATATGTAACTGCCCAATGCAGAGATTTTTGTAAGACTTGTTTATGAAAAGAGAAACCAGCATGGGAGTAAAATATAATTCATGACATACAAATACTTCCTAAAGGTACAATAAAGCTCATGGAATCAGCAGAAATAAAAAGCATTATGGGAGAAATAGTAGCAGATCCTCACATTAGAAGGCAGCAGAGAAAGGTCAGGAAGGGAGGGTAATGGGGAGATGGTAGCACCACCCTGGCCCACACTTTGAACAGCAGCATTACCTGAGCAGGAGGGAAGAGAATGTGAAGGTAATGTCTACGGTAATTCTGTTAAGATGCTGTTTCTGGCAAGCAGCATCTCAAATATCAGCTAATACAGACATTTGATATTGCAGTAATGGCATCTGAACCAATTGCAGTTCTTTTGTATGCCTCTTCGCATAAACAGAGTGACACTATCTTCCATCTATAAAAAAAATTAGACACGATGTATCAGGCTCAAGCTACTACTAGATCTTTAGCAGATGTGAACATAGATCAGCAGAGCTGACTTCAGAGAGCTTTGCCCTGATCTACTCAATCTTGTCTTCAGCTGTGTTTCTGGCATCTTCCTCCACTTTCATTAGAGTATGGTTGGGAGGACTGCTGGGGGAAGCTCATGGGAGTGAAGACACAGACTGATGTAAAAGGAAAAGTCAGATTACAAAAAAAGGAGACAACATGGAAGGCAGCCCTGAGATGAATGCTGGAGGATGAAAAAGTGGCAGAAAGTAAAACAGCATGGATAGGTCATATTTTGGAAGCAAAGGCATAAGGCAATGAGGGGCAAGCTGTAGTAAGAGGCTGAATTCCACAGAGTGGTATTGCAGCCCAGAAAACTAGACAGTCAGTAAAAAGGGCAGGCTGGAAGGGTTAAATATCAAAGTAATTAATGAACTAAAATTAGATTATAAAGCCTTTCAGATCTCTCATCCATTGTTGTAATAATGCCCTGCCACTTCATTTCACTGCAGAGACTATTTCTGCTTATGAGACTGTAAGCAATTAAAACAAGAGCCCTTTCACTGTGAAATACCTCAGAAGATACACAGATCAGAAAACCAGCACACCTCACAATACACACTGGTGTAACTACTATGAAGTGTGAAAGAAATGCAGTGGGATAGAATTTGGCAGAAATACACAGATGAAAATAAACAGACAAAAAAGGAAGAATAAAAAGCAAAAAAAACCTATAAGACAAGAGGTTGCAGGCAAAATTTGTATATCAGAAATGGAATGGAAAGAAGAGTGACCTATTTCACTCCATCAGGAGGTGATCACTTCTCTTGCTATTGGTGTAAGAACAAGCAATTCATACTTGATCCTGTGCTGGTTTTATGTATCCTGGGCTTCCCAAACCTGTTGGACCTGTGAAAACAAGTACTCCGAGAAAATAAGCAAAAGTTTTAGGAAAACAAAAGTTACAGTTTTCACTACAGCATAAACAAGTTTTGAATTCCAGCTTCATAGCACTGCTGCACTGTGGGCTAGCAGCATTCAGAAAGAAAAGCCCCTAGGTCTGGGGTTTGTAAGCAATTTGCCACATTTGTCATCATTGCTGTATAAAAGCCCTTCCCAAAGGACATTGTTCTAAGAAAATTATCCATAGCAAAGGCCAGCAGAATGCTCATCGTGTCTCAATCAAGGCTGCATAAAGAGGAAAGTCAACCATGCATGTCTACCATGTGGACAATTAGTCTTTCTGACTGCAGACACTATTCTAAAAGGCTAGTCCTTAGAAGCACCTAATCCTTCAGTTGAAAATTATTTCTCTTTGTCTGGCAGAAGCATATAGCAATGAGCATCCTGTGAGAACAATATTCGGAGGCTTGAAGCAGAATCAATGTAAATACATCAGAAGCATCCTTGTAACCTGTCTGTGACCAAACAAAAGAAAAAAAAAATCAAGAAATCGTGTATTTGTGATATGAAGTAGCTGAAAATAGCAACAAAAGAAAGAAGATGAGCACAGCATACTGGTTCCTGTGCACATCCATTTACACTTTTGATGCTGCTCCTGTCATCTGCCTATCTGCCCTCTGCATATAAACATCTGCTGTATTAAATACAGAGGAAAAAACTTACATGGTCAAAGAAAAGGAAAAATTATTTCCAAGGAGCCCTTTATGGTCACAATATACGACCTTAATCTCTAAACTGCATTCTGTATCTGATTTACATGAAATTACGTGACATTCCCATTATCAGTTAAATTCTTTTAGCGTTGTCCCAATACTGGCAATTCAAAGGAAAGAAAACTCATGAATTACCAGTACATCCTTACAGATAAACAAGTATAATGGTCAGATGAGTATAACTAACACAATACAGAAATTTACACAACAAAAAAGTTGTTGTTTCATCTGCAATAATGATTTATTTACAATGTTGTGTACTTTCTGCAAAGGCATAGCTCTCATTCAGGCAAGGTCTAAGAATTTCTAGTTCATTCTTACTTGTCTTCATTCTTTTCTGACATTTTTAACACCTACTCAAAAGAAATTCTTCAAAGGGACCAGATCTGAACCATGATGGCAAAGGCATGTCAAGATGGAAGTAGGTGTAAAGCTGGGGATTTTTGCAGTCTGAATTGACAGGAAGATTCACTTTTCCTTTTCTGTCTTATCTCTAAGATCAGTAACACAGAGAAAAATTGGCTTCTTTAATGGGAGGAAAGAAGCACAAACAAAAGTATTTTTATACTATGGGGTTATAACACCCCTTATTTTCAAGCTCAGTAGCATCAAATGCAAATTAACATCTCACTTAATATGAAGCTCTTTTTGCCAGTCTACAATCCTCCTCATCCTTCCACCTCTCCCTGCTTACTCTTGGGAGTGATGTGGTCTCTGGCAGCTATTTGGCTTGTGCAAATTAAAAGACATCATGCGTGCATGGGGATGTGAACCAAAGGTATGATTGCTGGGTTAGCCAGCCCAATGTGCATAAATGAAGATTTATTTTGGGTTTTTTTTGGTTTGTTAGTTTGTGGGGTTTTTTTTAATGAAGTGACTTAAAAACTAGGAAGTTGCCATGTTGACAATTTTGTTCTCTAAACAGACCAGGTATTGCATCAACCGTAACCAAATCAGTTTACCTGTTAACACACCTCAGCTGTATTTGACTAGGGCCATTTCAAGGGGCAAAAGGATTGTTTATTGTGAATGCCTGTTTAATCTTAGGTTCTCAGTCAAGACTGCTAACTCAATTAGGTTTTCCTAATCTATTTGTCTATCCATTGGGAGACCACCAACAGACTTCACGGCTCTGAATCTCTATCTGTCTGAATTTTGAAAATATCAGGTGTTAAAAATCTTATTTTAATAAACTATCTATTCTGTTTCCATTTTGGGATACAATAAAAAAACATTAAAATGAAACAGGCTCCCATGGCCTCTTTCAAAATTTGGTTTCTCCAGCACAGCATCCCTCTGAGAAGGGAAAGAACAGAATTCTGGTATATTCCCACATAGTAACAAGCAGTTGCCAGAGGGACTTTTGCCCACTGTGCAGCAACTACTGCCCTAAATAACCCTTAAACTCCAGTCACCACACATGTTGTTCTCATGAGTTGTGTTTTGGGTGGGACCAAGGGCAGCAGATCTGCTAACATCTTCCTAGGCTTGCAGAGCAAGACAAAAGCAAAGTGCAATTTATGCTTCCATTCTTGAAATCCCAGCAGCAGAAATGCGGCACTCATGAAACAGTATTTGCCTTCTGCTTGTAAGAGTCATAGCTGAATTTGGTTCATGGAGTTTCTCAAAGCAGTCAGCCATACAGTGTTTTACATCCTTTTGCCTTTTATTCAAAAATCTGTATTGATATCTAGTTCTAAAGCAACTCACTTCAGATGGTAACATTTATATGACAAATACTCAATTCATCTTCTGATTCAGATCCTAGTTATTTGTTGCATTTCTGCAATTTACTAAAACATAGCTCATTATGAAGTACGAAAGGTCAAGTCTCCAGAAAGTATCAAATTAAAATCAATTACAAGTCCTTAACTGTTCATGGTTAGTTTTTTATCATTTGGACTTTTGAACAACCATTGCCAAACTGGACTAGAATAATTTACATCAAGACAAGTAAGCATGTTGCAATGTAAGGCTATCTGCATTTGTCTCAGCCAGTAAGGAGGAAGATGCAAACACTCCTCCACAGAGATGATCAAGGGGCATGGATGGGTAGCAGTGCTGTAAGGATTAAGGTGTCAAGAGCAAGTCACTACAGTGCGGGAGCAGCTGGACTGGAAGCATAAGTCTGCTGGATGACTCAAGGACAATGACTAAAGTAATTATAATTATATCTTTCGTACAGATCACAACCAGCTGAATAATTTTAGCATCTGAAAGTCATAGCAAGAAGCACGCAAAAGCCATTGCAAAATAGATAAACAAAGCTTATGTTTTTGTGAGGCAGACTGTCCCACATCACTGCTCTAACACCACAACTCCCCTGTTCAACAGGGGTAGTTGGCCTTCTGATTGAAGGCTGTGGACACTCAGTTTCACTGTTGGATTAGAGGATCACCACCAGATTCCAAGTCCTCACATGGGGCACCATTTGTGGTGACTGAGAAAGCACAAGTCAGTATTGGATACCACACTAATTTTATTTTCTTGATTAGCTCTTATATAAGGTTACACAGGCATATCCAGCTATGCAGCCAAATAAGATATCATATACCCATGCCCACTCACACATAGATTGCTTTTCCAAGTTGGCACATTCCTTAGTGGTGGTCTTCCAGCCCAAGGGCACACACTCCCTTCCAAACATCTTATTCAGCTGGTCATGATCCATACAAAAGATACAATTATAATTCATTTAGTCACTGTTCTTATCCAGCAGACCTGTGCCTCTAGTCCAGCTGATCCCACACTACAGCTTTGCTCCGTCCATCTTGTCAGGTCATTTGATCCTGGACCAAGTGACAAACATGTTTACTTAGTAGTGTATTTTTAAAAGATTTCCAAGGGGGACAGAGAATTTGGTCTTATATTTCACAGGAATGAAAGAACCTCAACAATAAGGGGGGAAAAAAAGTTGTTCTGTGAGGGTGGAGTTCTTTGCTAAGCTGCTGCTCCATCCATGTATTGGGTGTTCAATCAAATGGTCTTCCATTGATATGTTTATCTCTCAGTGGGCCATTGTTGCTTGGATTCAGCTGTGTGGAATGACTGTGCATTGTACTAGCTTCAGCCCTATTTCACTGAGAGCAGGATTTGAGTGTCCTGACAGTTGCTTAGCAAATAAGACTTGAAATCAAAGTGACAGCAGTCTCATGCCCTCCCTAAGGCACATTTTAGTACCCAGCAAGGGAACAAAGTATAGTTCTGAGTCATTATTTTAATTCTACGGAAAAGAATCATGCAGAGGCCTGAAAATATGATAGAGCCCTGACAGGCCAGTGACTGACACACATAGACAGTGCAAAAAAATTACTTGGGGGTAGCACAATCATCCAGTGCCAGAGAACCAGATACTCACATTTCTCTTTGCCCAATCCACCTATTACACCTCAACAGATCCAGAGACCCTAGGGATTTCTTGCTTCTGCAATCCAGAAGGAGCTTACAAAACCTCTGGGGAACAATTACATCCATTTGTCCTGAAGCCTGAATATCTGACACATGTAGTGTCTTGTCTGCCTTTATACTGTGCAGTGGGAGTGGGAGGAGAAAAAGATAAGAGATTTTTGTAGAGGAAGGCTAATAATCAGAATATTCTTCTTATTCAGCATTATTAATCCCTACTGAATTAGATGCATTAGCAAAAGGTACTTCATTTCTTTGGAGAAAAAATGGAGCAGTCTGAACTCTTGAGGAAACATTCTGCCTATTAGTGTCTATGTAAAGCCCTAGAAATAATGCTCTCAGAGATTAAATAAAGAATAAGAAAATAATAAAGGCAAATTTCCCTCTATGTGCTACTCTGCAATTAACTGTTTGAAGTAATTCCCAATACCCTTAATCTCAAAAACTCTGCTTATCTACCCATCCAGTTATTTTCAATTTGTACTTCTATTATTACTACTGCATTATTAATATACCCTGATAAGATACGAAATAGCCTGGTGGTGTTGTTTCAGCAATGCCTTGCACGGCATAATAGTCTTTATGATGAATAACTCCTTCCCATCTGAGGAGATTCATTATTCCCTCAGCTCACAGACTAGGAGACCCTGGGGGAATCCCATTTCCTCCCCTGAGTCGGTACTCCATTTCCCCAAAGCAGCCTGGGCGTCCTTGTGCTCACCACATGTGCACACGCTGTTATCAGTCAGGGTGATACCATCTCCTTCTGTGTGGCCAGGAGAGACGTGCCCCAGGTGCCTCTGTCAGAGCTTGTGCCAGCACAACCTCACCAGTGCTCCACAGAGCTGACAATGTGCAGTACTTAAAGTATTTTATAAGGGGTGGGGAGGGAAGAGAGGGCAGCTTTTCTAGTCACACTGCTTCCAGAATCTGGGCTCAGGTGCTGCAGCCAAGCTGGTCAAGAATAGATTTCTACTGCAAATCGAGGATTGTATTTGGAGGAAACTCCAGTAATACCAAATGTTGGAAAGAAGGCGTAAGACATTAAAGCAAAGATAACTACTCTCATACCATATGGTTTGAAGTACGTATGTCATATTTTTTTTATGAGGGAAAGAAGGGGCCAGGGAAGAAAGGATCATCAGTTTTTAAGGTTTCCCACATCTATGTTTCTGTAATGGGGTATGTGATGTTGTAAAGGTTATTGCACAGTTTTCCTCCTGACATTTCAATATACATCCCATTTTGCCGACACATCTTCTTCTGTCTCTCCTTCACTATAAGCACTGTAAATTGAACAGATCTGTGGAAAAATCCAGCAGCAATTAATAGGGGTGAAAGTTGTTGGAATCTGCAGAAACACAACAGAGCTTCACACACACTTAAGAGAATTTAATGTAAAATGCTGCTATTAGTATAAGCATTTTCAATCCCACATTGGAGAAAAAAGATAATGTATTGTATTGTATCATATTGTATTGTATCGTATTGTATTGTATCATATTGTATTGTATCGTATTGTATTGTATTGTATTGTATTGTGTTGTATTAGAAGACTGAACTAACCAAGAAAAAGGATATTAGTCTGGATTAAAATCTGTGAGTTGAATGGCAGTATTTTATGGGAATGTTGAGTTGTCCTTAAAAAAACCTGCTCATTTTTAAAAAAGCAAGTCTGTAGCAAGTTAGCCTTACCATTTTTTTTTCAGGTAAGTTTCTAAAAAGCTCCATATATAGCTTTTTCCTCTGTATTTCCACTGCACTGGTGTGGAAGAGGAGATATACACACACATACATGCACCTGTATGTTTATAGGTGCAAATGTACACACCTCATGTATAGTGAGAATTACACATACACCTGTCCATCCACACCTATCACAGGTGCACCTACTCCATTTCTCACTTCTGATTGCTACAGGAGAGGTTTTGAGCCTCACAGGCCTTAAGAATGTATGGACATACATCCTGATTTTTCATCTCAAACAAGTCAATGATTTCATCAAACATTTTTATTCCCCTTTACTATATAGAAAGATTATTTCATGCTGCGAAACAGGAACACTGAAATATTAATTCTCATACCTGGTATTTCCTATCTCACTACCCAATGAAAGATAATTTAACTGCTAATCACTTTGGGAACAATACAGAAAAGAAAGTCTATTTGCACTTGGAAAACAAAATGGCATTTGGTTATCAGGAATCCAGATCCACTAATGAAATGTTTCCAAACCCCAAGCCATGCTGCCTAGACTTCTGGGAAAGAGTCCTCCTCAGAAGCGATTTATAGATCAAATTACAGAGCAATGAAAATCTGGCCATCCGAGGGCCAGAGGCTCTGATCTAACAGGTGTGCACATTATGACCATCTTCACAGAACCACCCTGACAGAAGTACAATGAAAATCTCCAGTCCTTTACTGAATAAACAGCAGCGTAACTTGGCTTTGATTTAGCTAAGGCCAAATGTGACAAAGTCTGCTTGGTCCTACTCCACGAAGGTCTGTCTGCTTTATGCAACCCGCTCAGTTGCATGCAGGTCTGCTCAACCTGACCTGGGTGCTGTATAGTGGAAAACAGAGGATGCAGACTTCCATCTGAGGAGAGGTCAAAGTACCTAGAACTTCCTGCAAGCACCTTGTTGCTTGTATCTCACAATAGCTGGTTTTCTGTTAAAGGTTCCAAGCAGAACACAAGAAGAGTGTCTCTTCCTACTCAGGGAGAGATTCATTTCACCTTACTTGAGCCAGCCAAAACACAGATACCTCATTCTAAGGCAGCTATGTTGCCTCTATAATCAACTGAAAAAGAAAGGTACATCTGGTAGGCAAGTCAGCCCAATTCTCTCCATTTCTCCATGAGAAGAATATATATGACCAGCCTAGATCAGAAGGGTAGAGATCACCTAAGCTAGCAACATGAATCACATCCTAAGGTGGCAATAATGGTGGCACTAAAGCATGAAGGAAAACATAGGAATATAATGACTCAAAACATGGACATACATGCTTCTCATAACAGCACAGAAAATGGATAAATGACAATAAATTGATATTCCCAAAAATGGGTTTGAATCCTAAAGGAAAAGGCAAAAAATGGGGAGATAGTGAACAAGGGGAGATATATTTCAATGGTATTCTCCGTATTAAAATGCAGTTCACGTTGGCTCCTACTCAACTGAGCTAGTTAGCTATTGAAGTCAACGTACCAGTGAAATGAGGTAAGGCACAGACCTTTAGGATAAGAGAAAGCAGAATGACCTTGCAGTTGAACCAAGAGGCTCAGACAAATCATTAGCCCATGATGTTACAGCAGTGCTACAGCAGAGCTTCCAGCAGTGTCACCATCCCGCCTGCACCACTGCTCTCCGACACGTGCTGAGAGGAGTCAAACACAGAAGGAAAAGGCTGGGAGGAGAAGAGCTTTAGGAAATTTTAAAGAAAAAAGATTTGTGATAAGGTCTACAGCTGACTGCTCAAAGTACAGTACCTGTTACTTGCCTAACATCTCAGAAAACTCACCACGGTCCTGGGTTTAGCAAACTATCCAGTATTTAAACTCCTTCTTCAGCATTATCTGAGAAATACTCTTGAAATTTTAAGTTTCTGTTATCTTGACTTTCCTGATTTATATTAATCTCTTCATCCTGAATTTAAAAATTAATTTAATGAGGTGAGATGTAGAGGAGAGGGCAAGTAAGAAGGGGACATTTTGGGAAGTACTACTGGAAGACTTAAAAAGGAAATGGAAGTTATTAACCAGAACTATTAAAATGCTCCAAAATACAAACCAGCAGTAGCGCCTAAATTGAAAAGCAAAGTAAATAAAAACACAGTATCTCAGAAAAACTTGGAGGAGATCCGTATTAAAAACAATGTTTTTTATATCCTAGAAAAATCCAGTAATTTTCCTTCAAATTCCATGTCCTTCAAAATTTAAGAGACTTTAAAATGCATGGCCACTGTATTGTCACACTATTTAAACAATATGATAATATTTTGAAAGTGTACTTGCTAGGTGAGCAAGAGTAAAGTTTTCTGTAGTTTCATTAGGTTATCAACATTAAAACAGTCAAATTAATTGACCAATGTGAGCCTTATGTATAAGGCCCATAGCCAAGTAGGAGCCCAGAAATTATTATCTTTCTTGATAATAAAGATCTTTCTTGAAGCAACGAAACAGTAAACTAGCATAAAACTTATAGATTGCTGGGCATAAAATCATATGACAATGCAGAGGGTGCTGGATAAATGAAGTCACTTAGAAAAGTACAAAAACCTAGTACCACCAGCTTGAAGTGATTTGAGCAAGCTTATTTTTCGTTTGTTCACTAATGTTTACAGAAAAATTCATCAAAACAGACCAAGGTAAACAATACAAAACTAGACTTGTAGCTCTTTTTCCGGGTGAAACGTACTATAAAATAAACACAGAAAATATTTATTCTTCTAACACAGAAATAAAAAATGCCATCAAAGTGAGTTGAGGTGCAGCCTTTTTCATATTTTTTCTGTCCAGCTCATCAGTACAATTTCTGGATACACCTAGGAAGATGGTCACTATAGGGAGAAACACCATTTTCTGTATTTTTTAAGGAAAAAAAAAGAAAAAAGAAAAAGAAAAGAAATTTAATGAGCAACAGTCTCTTGTCCTCTGCCATCACCAATAGCTGGTACTCAGATTAGGATACAAGTTTTTTCTCTGTGATATATGGAAAGAGATTTTTCTTTTTTTTTCCCCAAAGCAAAGAATTTCACTTAAGTTTCCTTAAGTAAGGACTAAGTTACTCTCTAGAAAACCTCATTTTTTCTGCTGCAGTTTTCACATCACCCTCCCGACCAGTGAAAAGGAAGATGTCTGCTAGTTTGAAAGATGATCTTTTTTTTATGGAAAATCAGCAGAGATAAAGGAATTAAGATAGGTGCCAACATTAGTGGAGCGCTTCCAATGCTCCCAGTTCCCTTGAAGTAGCAGCTTCTTGAAGCTTCACAAAGAAACAGCAGTTACAGCTGTTCTTTAAATCATGGAAAACATGACTGCACATAAATTTCTTTAAAATACATGTTAAAATACACTTTAAACTTCCAAGCCAACCAAAATGCAATCTGACAGACTTCTGGCATGCCTGAGTTGGTACTTCCACATCCAGAATAAGCTTTACTTTAGAGAAAGACAAACCAAGTGTTCATAAGAAACATGACTGACAAAGGTAAGAGATTTTCATTAACAGCAATTCTTAAACTTAAAGCAGCTTGAGCTTAAAACTCCTTCTAGAAAATTCCATCTAGCAAGAATGTAAACAAAGTGCAAGAAAGCTTCCACCAGGTCCAAACAGTACATTTTGTGAAGAAAAACACAGTTCTGAGCAATTCTGACTAGAGGGCAAAAGGCCACCTGGATTTCATTCCAAGTGGAACTAACTAATTTGTACAACAATCATGTTGACAACAAAGATGAACACATATGTCTCCTTTAAATGCCTCCAGGGGTCATCCTCCCACCTTTCAACAGCCATGGTAACTTTGGGAAAAAAAATAGCTCTCACCTCAGAAATTGTTTTCTGTGATAGAGGGTTTAAAATCACTTTTTTCATCTATCTGTTAACTTTTGCCCCTATACACCTGAAGGATGAAGCTTTACACAAGAAGGATCTCTGCTTTACAAAGGAAAGAAAATCTCTTCTCACTCTTTCTGGAAAAACCTTAAAGGTGGTTGGCAGTGAAGTGAAATACAGAATATATTTTGCAAGTTGGGCTGGGTTTTTTTGCTGACCATAGGAGAGGTTTTCATGTTCTCCCACTCAACGTATGCAAAAATGCAGACAAAACTGTATGACATTTGTAATGTAGACAAAATCCATCAATCAGCATGTTTTTAAACGGAATTTTCTTTACTACATGATACAGATCCTTGGGAGAATGGTGTATGAGTCAGGAGCATCTATCACACTGCCAGCATCCTGCTGCCACTCCTATCAATTGGCTGCATCTTGGTTCCTCTGAAGGCCCCTCCAGCCACACCCCATGCTCAGCCCCGAGCTTGATGAGCTACCAGCTACCACATCTCTCATTCACTAGACTCTCAAAACCCCCTCTCTGTGCTGCTTCCTACCCTGTCCTACACACTTGGAAAGGGCCCCTCAGGAGCACCTGCAGCATAATCTATTATTTACTCATTAATAATCTCCTCTTCTACACCAGCTTGAGAAAGGGGATCTAAAATTACACTGCTGATGGGTTGAGGACATCACTACCATGATGATGTTTCTTCTTGCTTCCCATCTCTCTGTCTGCTCCTCTTTATTACAGTGAGATCATAACTGCCCTTGACAGAAACAGGGTTTTTTTAATCTGAAACTACACATTATTTAGCAAAACAGGTCTAGGCCCTGCAAACAAGAGTGCTGCTGCTGCTCCAGAAAAATAAAAAGTAAACAGAATTACAAATTACAGTTGTTCTTTTAATAGGTCGAAAAGACTACCTGAAGGAAGTTCAATGGTGACTTGCTTCTCCCTGGTAGAAAACTTGTGCATAGGGATGCATAGGGATGATTTTAGTGCCCAAGCATAAAATAGCCCAAGCTATTTTATTTTGAGATTAACAAGTACCAAATAACAAAAAAATCCACACACACAAAAAAATTTTATATCTATATAAAGAGAGAGAGAGAGAGAGAGAGAGAGATGTATATGTATACGTTAGGAAAAGTAAACTAGTCTCTGCCCAAACATAACAAATACCTCTCAGTGACAGAGGTTTATAAGGCTACACACAGACAAATAATAAATGAAAGAAAGCACAAAGACCATATCAATTTACCCTAACCCCCTGACACCAGAAAACAACATATTTATTCAGGTTGAGAGAAAATTTTTCATTCCAGCTGTTTTTCATGTCAAATGTGGGATTCAGCAAAACAACATCTTTCACAGAAAGAACATTTCAGATTTTCATCAAAAGTATTGGTTAACTTTTGATTTTGTTTGATGGAAAATGGAAGTGGAGGTGTAGAGGGAGGATGGAGGGAAGCAGACTGGGGAGCAAATCTAAGCAAACCTTGGTAGAATGGTCTTACAGTAGTTAATCTTCGGGCAGGCATGGAATAATTCATTATTACTTCACCGAAGACCTTTTTGCTCTGATATTGGCTTGTTGTCTGGAAGGACAACAGACTTAAGGAGTATCTTTCAGAAAACTGAGATTTGGCTAAACATCATGTACAGCCATCCAGAACAGTAGTTCTCTCTCTCTAGATAAACTCAGTAAAAGCAATCTTTTACTCAGAATATGATGATCCAAAGATTGCAGAGAGAGAAGAAATTATGCTCAAGCTGTTGCAGTTTATGGAGCTGGATTGTCACTCAATCCAAAGGAAACCTCTCAAGAACTGACTGTGAGGATACCACACTACCACTCAAGATCATCTCCCTCTACCAGCAAATGTAAATCCAAAGTACACTGATAAATAGGACCCACAAAAGCACTCCTGTTAATATATTTACAACAGGGTCACACCTTTTTACTTAGCATCAGAAAGAGCTAATTGGAAATGAATGCAACAAAGAATCTGATCTTTCATTTCTTTCACTTTGACAATGTGGTATTTCTGCTAGGCTCAGTGGTGTATCTAACATCAAAGTAAAATGCTGATTATGCAGTCCCACCATTTCATTATTAATATTATCTTCTGGCTTCTGTGAAGCTGATCTTCAGATTTCAAATAATACTTCTTTCAAAGTCCAGGCTGGCACAGTTTTGATTAGCAAGGCATTCAGTAAAAAAAAGCATGATGCATGCAACCTGAATAGATACTGCCTAACCCTCTTTGTCAGTTTAGATGCTTCAGTGGGGGGTTGTACCCATATCCATCTTAACTGAACTGCTAATTAACTTTTTTTTAAAAACAGTGATAAGCTGATCTTCCCCTTTTAACTTAAAAAAGATATATATATATATGCCTACACATGACAGATAAGAAATTCTGTAATTGTAAATAAATCATTGTCATAAATTTTGCAATGAGGAGCAGAATCTTTGAAATTTCTCGTAGAAGTGAATATATAAAATAGCAACTGTTTCCTTGCAATTTCATTTTAGAAAACTGTGAAATTAAATTTACCCTGAAAGTCTAAGCTTTTATGTACCCAACTTCCTATCCTTCACATCTTGGATACCCACCCCCCCTGGAAGACTGACAGCTCTCAAGCTGACACCAAGCCAGTAAAACCCAGTGTTTGTGCCAGGGCTCACAGCCCTGCAGGAGCGAGCCTGCCTTCCAGACAGCCTGTGCACAGCTGTCCCCTGGAGTCTCAGAAATCCACAATCCCTGGCAACAGTCATCCTCCCAGTTCCAGTGAACCAGAATTTCCAGTAACAAATTGTCATATTAGAAATTGCCCAGCCCACTCAAACCCAAAGTGAAAAAGAGTTTTATCACACTGACATTTCTTGTAAAATGCTATTTACATACAAACCAGGAAAAAACCCTAAAATATTGAAAACAACACTTAACTTCCCTGAAGCCACTTCTTCCAAATGGGTTCACATTTTATATATTTGTACCCTTACAGAAAACACTATATGAGAAAAAATGCTGAGAAAAGTAACTGTTTTTTTAACACACTCCTATCAAAACATATCTCAACCTAACTGAACAGAACACATAAACAAGGAAAATTAAAAGCAAATACCTCATCTAATGTTTTCCCAGTCTGACAGATAAATTACACTGTTATCCTGAAGTTATTTACTTGTGCCTTGCACCTATTTCTGACATACTAAAATGAAAATTGTGCTACAGAGGTAAACTAATGGGAAACTTTCATGAAAGTATACATAGAAGCTTCCGATCATAATTATAAGGTGACTCCTAAAAGAAACCAAAAAGGTGAAAAATGAAACTGGCTTTCAGAAACTGCAGGTTAGACATATTTTTGCTAATGGAAATGCAAAAAAAAATTAATTTTCTGTAGTATGACTATATGAAATAACATAATTTTATTTACTTCTTTGAAGAAGCATGTGTGTCAGTGTACTAAAACCTCTTAGCTACTTATACGCTCTGATAGTTTTGGGACAGTAAGTCTGAAATTAAAAGAATAATGTGGGCTACGAAATTTCAGTTTTACTTACATCGCTGGAAAGCCTGGAGCCTGTTCTTGTACTTGGTTTTGAAGAAGAAAATCACAGGTCTGTTTAGGAATATTGTAAAACTACTTCAAAAGCCCTCTCCAATGGAAACCAGTAAAGAGAGAAACAAGAAAGGCTCAAATCAGCCTGGAATGTTTAGACAGAGCTATGTCTCTGTGTGTGGACCCATTCCTTCGGACATGTGAAAATAATAATCAGGAAAAGTGCTGACCCAGTCCAAGATGGGAGATAATCCCCTTTCCAAGAACACACCCTTGATTATTCCTTAATGGAATTTTTATTCAGATGTAACCCATCCCAAGCACAGAAAAGTAAGACTCCTGAGAGGATGGCTTCTATTGTTAATCTGTTCTGTAACAACTTCTTATAACAAGGAACAGATTCAAGTTTACTTCTCTTTCCCCCCTTTTTTTTTGTTATGACAAAAAGTCATAACACACATCCCTATTAAAGTTTTGTAAGCTCATGACAGATTTCTACACTTCTTCCCACCTACCAGGCCTCAGGAAAGGAAGGGAGCCCCATGTGTATGGGATCTCTCTTCAAACAGGCACTAAACCAGCCACGAAAGTAATGGATAATGGAAACCCTGGAACTGCACAATATAAGAAAGTAAGTATCCAAACTCAGCAGTGGAAGTTCTGAAGCCCATCATATGTTCAGCAGTCCTAGATCACGCATTAAAATTTCTCTTCTAAGCAGAACATTCACCAAATTCATTGTCATTACTTAGTATTCAAGGAATATGGAAAAGCCATGCACACAGATGCTTGCATAAGAAACTACCTTGATTAAAGCAAACTGCTTTTCTCAGCAATTGCATGCACATACTCCCAGATGTAATATGCCAGGCCCTCCAATTGTAACAGGGAGAAAGGGAAGGGCCACTCAGACAAACTACAAAGCAACAGCAAACTATATACTCACCTCCTTCATCGCCTCAATGTAAGTGCGCACCTAAACAGCATTTTAAGAGGGAATGATTATGCAGAATGCGAGAAAATAACATGACAGAAGGAAAAAGGAGCAATTTATCATCAGCAGCACAGGTTTTTTCAGGTAAATGTACTTAAAGAAAGCAAGCAAACATGAGCCAGAAGCAAATTACAGTGTGTCCAGCCAAGATACCAGTCTGGAAAGCAAAGGGATCAGGAACACAAAATATGCCATAGCAAGCAACAGCTGTGCAGCTTACACGCAGCCACAGAGACAACTACTCCTGAAACCCAGCATGGATATTACCTCCTGGCAGAATGGACATTAACTCCACCTAGTAGCACTGTGGTCCCAGTGCAGGTGAATGAGTGTAGCTGGGCTCTGAATGTATTACTGCTGCACAATTAGGCCTAAGTCAACTTTAACTTTATTAGAAATTCACTTGCATTAGTTAAGTTGTTAGGTGTCGTTCTAATTGGGAACGGCGGGAAAGAACGACACGGACTCTCAAGGGAGTCAGAACAGAAGAAATCTTCTAGTTTATTGCTCTAGGCTTGTTATATAGATTAGTTCGTGGAAAGTACAGAAAGGAAACTCTTATTGGTCAGTAAATCACCACATCACCATCATTGGTCAGTGGGGTTCACCACTCCCTGACTTTCTCCTGCAAGGAAAACAAGGAATAGAAAACAACACCTGCAAGGCTGTTTTGTGTCCCTGAGGATTGTTTTGATTCCTCCTTAAAACTTCCCAGGCTGGACTTGAGAAAGCTATGCGGCCTGTAATTTGTACAGGCACTGTGGTTCAGATTTAGCATCCATAGTTAGGCCTTTTTATTCGTGTTCAGGGACCAGCTACAGCAAAGTCAACTGAGAAAGGACATGGTTTTCCAATTCCCTTAATGTTTTGCACAAGAATAAAATCTCCCAAAGAAAATCAGTATTTTAGTAATATTTGCAAAGCCTACCTTGCCCAAACCAGGAGTGTCTTTCACTTTGCTGACTGCCCTCAACAAACAAGGTGGTGCAGGGGGTGGGGAAGTCTGAAGGATACTGCTGAAGCAGGTAGAGAAGAGAGGAGATTCAGGAACAGACGATGCAGAAGGCCTGTGCTTCTTCTTTTTGGAAGACAGGTTCAATTTCTGAGCAGCTCTGTAGGAAAAATCACAATAGCAAGCTAAAACAACTTTGAACTCACCAACAAGAACAAATAAAAATATTTATCAAGTTATGTAGGCTCTCAATTTTGACCTCATTGATCCTGATAGTTTTATAATTCTTGTTCTTCACTCCTTAGTGCTATTTTAGTGCCATTGACCACAAAGTTGCTCCAAATTTAGTCTTCATTAAGTAGGGTGACAATCAGGCCTCTGTCACTATTTTATCTGTTGAAGCAATTCAGCCTACAAGAAAGCTCCAAACCCAAACCAATGAGCTATATGGCAATTGCTATTTTAAAACTATGAAAGATTCACACAGAATTGTGTCTCATATATGGGTCACTGATTCGAAAATGAATACTTGTGTAGAGTTACTTAGTGATAAATGCTCAGATGATTCTGCTGAGGTGTAAGAATCCTAGCACTAGCTGTCCAAAATTTTTATCACTTCTTAAAACAAGCCAGTCTAAAAGCTGAACAAATGTTGACCAATGAAAATACTGCTGTTTGTGATGAGATGGAGACAATCACAGACTCCAGCTGCATTAACCACTAAGCAGGGGAAACAGTAAAGACTGCTTTTATTACAGAATTCTCAGATAAGTGTGTGTATAAGAAGTTTGTATAGAGTTTGATTAAAAGGCTAAGCTTTTCTGGAGCAGAAACATTCAGTACTTTTGTTTTGCAAAATGTTTTGTTTTCAGAGATAATGCAGCATTCAAGTCTTTATTGCAGCTGGTTTGTCCCAACACTTGTGCATCCTGCACTGCAAGGGATAACATCAATATTAATCATGCTGTCCCATGGTTTCCCTTCTGCAAAACAGAGCAGTTTAAATGGAACAGGTCAGCAGGACTACCAACTCAAAGGAGAGATGGATAGAAAAATTGTGTTTGCTTTGGCAGACAAATTGGGACTTAATATACGTAAAAAAGCAATCTGTGCTGACAGTAGCTCTCCTTACCTTGCTGAAGTGCATCACTCAAGACCAATAATTCTAAATCCTTCAAAGTTTTAAGAAGCTTAAGCTCCATTATACTGGTATCAGTTTATATTATACAACTAAAAATTTACGAAAGTAATGACATCATTTTACCCAAAGGAGTCAGGGAAGAAAGACTGAATATATACACACATGTACATACACACACATTTCAGTATGCAAGGAACCTGTGTTTGTATCAGGTGTCTCAGCTGCATGGACAAAATACTGCTTGGTATGATACTGCCATATGGCAGCTGGTCACAGGTACTCTATGTGCAGCACCAGGGTGTGTTCTTTTAGCCTATGCCAAGTGCAAAGCACTTCCAGATAAATTCATTTCCAATGAAAGAAAAACATTAGGAGATTTTAAATGACCTGAAACAGAATTAGAACTCAAAAGTTTCTGTACCACCTCCTTGTCCTTTCTCTTTACTTTTACCTAAAGACTACAGTTCATAACCAGTTCCTCTCATTTAAGCATACACTTTCTTTTTCATAGCAAACATACTCAAGATGTGTTGGTCAAAACCATTTTTTCATTTCCTTGCAACATTTCCATGGTTTGAGAGGATTCAATTATTTCAGCTTCCACACTGTCCATCACTAACACTTTTATGAAGTTGTCCATGCTGAATTAAGATTGTCTGTACATCTTAGTTTCACTATAAAATTATTTTAAGGGAAGTCTTGTACTCTATGTGCAACAACTGAAAATGTAAATGTTGGTCAAACATACTGAAAGCTTTACCCCTGTGGTCAAGCTCATTAGTCCAGTCTGAAATACAGGAAGTGGCTCCGTCCACTATGGTCATCTATCTGGTCTCACTGACTCATTTGCACCATGAACCTGGTGAAAATATATTTCCTAAAAGCTGTTTCCTGAATTGGCTGACAGAGCCATTATCCCTATTGGCACTAAATGCTCCTCCAGAATTTGCTGTTCCTTTTACAAAGCTGACAGTGTAATACAAACCACTTCTTGACCCAACCAAGCACACAGCCGTCATTTTCTTAAAGAAAACACATTCTTGGGGGTACCTGGCCTTTTCAAAATCTTGGAACTATATTAAAGTTTGACAGTTATAACCTATGAGATGGTATACAAATGGAATAACCTGCATTTTCCTTATATTTTTGGCCTGTGATTGGCAAAATGTATGAAAAACAATGAAATACCTTATGGGGTTTTCTGTTTTTCCCCCGTGTAGGAGAAATCAATGCATGGCAGGCTACAGAATCACTTACAAGCCCTATCAGACTGGACTGAATTTAGAAGGGGATCAAAAAGGCAATAAGCATCAGGTAATTCCCAGAGCACTCAACTGGGAAGAGGATAGCTGAACCATACATTGGCTGCAATATGACACAATTACGTAGAGTGTGGCTTTCTTGTGAGTACACTTGTGTGAGCAAAATCCTTCAGCCTGAGTGGCTAGCATTGCTCCAAACACAGCTGTTCAAGCCAGCTGATACTGATTTGGCCCTGTGATCTAGCACAGGTTAGAAGTTCATATGTTTTACCTTTCCAGGCAAGTCAGAGGCCTGGCTCTCTCATGCAGGCTCTCTGGATCACCAGACTCCTCAGGCAAAGCACCAGTCTGGACTGAGGGCAGTGAAGCTCACAGCCGGCATAGCTCCTCCAGCAGCTGTTTAGGCTCTGCTCTTTGTACAGGAGCCAGCTATTTTATTTTTTTCATTTAATATCTAGTATAATAGGGCTCTGATTTCCACTTGAGACTCTGCATACTGCTGCAGTAGTGGTGATGGCAGTGATGGCAGCATGGCTTTATGTACTGACAATAAGCTGATCATACTCCAAGTTATATTAGCTCCCACTTGAGCCAAGTGATATCAGCTATGGAATATGCAGGGGTGTGCAGGGGGCTCCAGTGCATTGCAAACCACTTCCCCACTGTGTGTGGTATGGCTGTGGTAGGGATTGTGTCCACAGAGACACACAAAGAACTTGATCCAAATTCAATTTTCGAAGGGCATAATTTAAACTGCATTAGACCACTGTGTGAACGTACTCATTCACAGCAGAACTGTCTCTAATGTCATTTTACTGAATTACCTTCCAAAAGAATGCATATTTAATCCAGTTTAGCTAATATACTTTGGATTAACGCCTTCAGATAATTTGGACTATTTCTTTCCTGAGTCCTGATGCAAACAAGCATCTGGAGACTTTTTGAAGGCTTACAATATTTCTGGCAGAGGAAATAATCACAAGATCAGGAGTTAAAATTACAGGAGGGACATTAGAAAGCTGATTAAAGTTCAGCCCAAATAAAACTAATACATAGCCCTGGCAGGAAAGGGGAATTGCTTTGAAAGTCCACCTGATCCATAGCAAAGACTGAGATAATTTTTTGAAAGGACTTTCTCAGCTTTTTGTTTTTTAAAATAAAACTTTAAAGATGTATATCTTTGGGCAGTCAGAATAGTTTTCGCACCCCACCTATGCAGAAAGGGTGATTTTTTATTTTCCTCTTAAAACTTTACAAGCAGGTTGGGATTTTCAAACACAGGCTTCTAAATTAATGCTAATAAAATTCAAGGGAAACTTGTTTAGGTTGATAAAAGAATTTTTTTTTATTTCAGCAACACATCATCCAAGACAAAGTTAAAACTTTAGGACTGTCAAAGTAGAGGTCAGTAGGCCCACTGGGTTCATTAGATCCAGAAGAAGGTGGAACATTAAGTGGATACTTAAAATATTATTCACACTTGTGTCAGCAAAGATCATTGATAAGTAACACTGACTGACACACTCCATCATCAGTGACATCTGAAGAGATTTCCTTAGGTGTATATCTCTGCATAATTATTCCCTACTGAATGTTCATACTACACTAAGATGCATTCAGTACTTATTACCATTGGAAAAAAAAAATCCATCATAGATGCTACTGAGCTGGCATATCAGTTTCTCTGCCAAAATAGGAATTGAAATTTCATTTGCATATCCTATTTTCCACAGAGGAAATTACTCACAAGCTGTGGATGCTGAACAGCCATGTATTAACTACCTTTATTGTAAATATTTACAATTCTAATTTGAACTAAAAATCTATTTTTCTTCTTTATTTGGAGATATACATTCCATTCTATAATAAAAATATTCTTGGCTGGGTACACCATTCAAGGACTAAGGGATGAACTTTATCTGTGCAAGGGATGGCTAACCAGAACCTTGATTTGGCACTTGATTTGACACTTTGACCACTCGATTTGACAAGCCCAAAGCAGGTTAATGACCTTCTCTAGCAATTAAAACACTACCTTTACGTACCCAAAACTGCCTTGCTGCTGTATCTTAATGTACATTGGAAAATAGATGCAAGTTTAGTTTGGAAATCAATCTTCTGAGCAAACTCTCTAAGCATATTTGTGCAGCTGTATCACCCAGTTATAAAATAGATCTTTATGTCTGTGATCAGCAGTGTTGGTTGCCCAGCATGAAACATTCATATCCTATGGTCTCAGGTTGAACCCCTATAAGCAAAAGACATTATTATCCAGCCACACCCTCAAAGCAACAGCTGTATATTTATGTTCTCTTTTTTCTTTCTTTTTTTTAACCCAAGATATAATTCTTTCTGCAGAAAAAAGCAGAAGTTTTTGCCTGTCACCTACAAAGTAAAATGTAATCACTGTAGTATTTTGATTAACTGACTGCGCTGGTTTCAGCTGTGGTAGAGGTAATTTTCTTCCCGGTGGCTGGTGTGGGGCTGTGTATTGGGTTTGTACCAAACACAGGGTTGATAATACAGAGACATTTTTGTTTTTGCTGAGCAAGGCTTACACAGAGCCAAGGCCTTTGCTGCTTTTCCTACAGCCACACTGGTGAGGAGGCTGGGGGTGCACGAGAGGCTGGGAGGAGACACAGCTGGGACAGGTGATCCAAACTGACCAAAGGGATATTCCAAACTGAATGACTTCATGCTCAGGATATAAAGTGGGGGAAGAAGAAGGAAGGGGTGGAATGCTCAGAATGTTTGTGTTTGTCTTACAAAGTGACCATTACTTGTGATAGGGCCCTGCTCTCCTGGAGATGGCTGAACACCTGCCTGCCTATGGGAACCACTGAATTAACTCCTTGTTTTGCTTTGCCTCTGTGTGTGGCTTTTGATTTCCCTATTAAACTGTCTTTATCTCAGTGCACAAATCTTCTCACTTTTACCCTTCCTATTCTCTTCCCAGTCCCACTGGTGGGAGAGAGGCCGAGTGGCTGCTTGCTGCTTGGCTGTTGGTTGGGGTTAAACCAGGACACTGGAACAATGTCAAACAAAGGTATACTGGAATCCTGCCATTAGTTTTGATTATTTCCAACTCAAACATTTGCCAACATGGTTTCCAAGTGTATTTTCTGCTTTGGGTAAATACGTTTATATTAAATGAGTCATTATGTCATATACACGTCTTCATGTAGCTGGAAGGTAAAAACCAATGGGATACAGGAAATTTACAACCATGCAGATTCCTTTTCTGTGAGAAAATACAGGGTTTATTTTCAGTCACACAGGGTCACTAAACAGTGTTTCCTCCAGGATCTTTTATTACTGAATTATATCACCTATATGCTGCCCATACAAACTGGACAGAGTGCACTAAATGGGATGTTCACATTTTCTGATTATAGGGATCTAACCTACCTTCTCTGAATTTTCACCAAACTTGATTCTATTTCCTCCATAGAAAGAAGGAAGAAATAGAATTCACCGCAGAGGTGATGCAGGCACAGTAAGGCGACATTACAGCCACGTTGACCTCACTATGATCACAGAAAGGGGAGATCCCCACACCTGCCACTGCCCTGTCTGCAAACTTCCTTTCCCTCTCCTGCTTCTTTTCTCGCATTTTTTTTGGGCTTGGCTGCTACTGCTTTAACCTCCTCAATTGGCTTGTGCCAAGTGAGTTTTAAATCATTTGACATGGCTAATATGCCTGAATTACTATGGCAAGGTCTTTCCCAGCCTTAAAATCTGAGGCATGTGGTATGAAATGTGGTTTCATATAAAGCTCATATTTCTATCTAGAGGGCAATGAATTGGCCAGGATCCATGGCTTCCTCTGTGCCATGCGTTACATTGCATCTCCTAAAGCAAAGAGCAGAAAGATGCTTTAGAGGATGTTTAGCCCACAAGCTAACAGCTTGCTCTGCCACCCCTCCACCATCTGCTGTGAACCAGGGGTACCTGGGAAGCTTGTTCAAGAAGCAAAAACAGCCTCCAAGAGATTTTCCTCATATCTCTACATGGAACAGTTTTTCTCACCCAAAGTGAAAGTAAGAAGACAGAGTGAAAAATCTTGCAGCTGGCTTGCCATGTCCCTTCTCAGTCCTCATTCCCTGCCTTGTAACAGGAAGCTACAAGCTATAAACAAGAATCCAGACAACTTTATTCCACCTTAATTCTTGGAGTGGCCAAACCCAGAGCTGTGGTGTTGCAGCCTAGTAAGATATGTAAGGAATGAAATAAAAATCCTCAGAGGAACATTTTCAGGATTTGTAGTTCCAGTAAGATTCTTAGTATTTGTGTTTAATTATTTTACAATGCCTTTAAAATCTGGAGATAATTTGAACTTTCTGCTTATATTGTAGAAGGTATAATAAACATCTCTCTAATGCCCAGTAAACACTTGCCCTGTATTGTTCTCTTTATTTGTATGCATGCATTCAATTTCACAGCAACAATAAAGCTGTCCCAGGCTGTAATCTTTCACATCTTGGGTGGCAGTTCAGATATTTTGGCCACAGTGCTTCAGTGACTGCACTCTCCCCATGAATGTTGTATAACTTCCAAGAAACTCATTATTTTTAACTTATTTAATTCTAAAAGAGTCAAAATAGGACTTCAAACTTTATTCAGGATAGGTCTTATAAAAGCTAAGGCACACAGGCAAACTCAATGAAATTAACAGCACAGAAATGCTCTTATATCAGCTTCAAGGTTGAGTAAATTCACTGGCAATAGAGCTGCTCTTAAATTGCACTGAAACAAAGACGACGAATATGCTTGCAGACCAATAGCTTAATGAGAAGCTCAAAGTTATGTAGAAACACAACTGTACTGTGGGACAGAGGACTCACATTCTACACAGCTGCTATTTGAGGGATACTCCCAGTTTCAGAGGATATTAAGGATATTATTTCAGAGAAGGCTATTATCAGATATTATGATCTGAAATAAACCCCTTTTCATGCCATTTCTGTTTGATTCACAACATTCTCTTTACCAGGTAGCACTGTATTCCAGCAGATAACTTTTTATCTAACCTAGAAGTTCCTGGAAAACTGATTTGGTGACAGATGCCTTTCTGCCTTTGGCAAAAGGATCTTTCATTATCACTCATGCATAAAGGTAATGTTGGCAAAAAACATAACTTAAATGAACCAGCATATTTGGAATTTCTACAAGAGCTCATGCCCCTGTCCTTCAATAGTACCTGTTGAGAAAAGTACATCTTGACTCAGTATCTTGATATCTTTAGCTAGAGAAAGATCATTTCTGATTACTTTGCTTTCTTTTTTCTCCTCATTCTCTTCTCTTCTTAGTATGGTTCCTAAATTTCAGGCATTACAGACCAAGGTAGTGGTCACACACATGATAAAAATGACCAGATTCACCTTTTCTGCTTTTACTGACTGCAAACAAACATAATTAACCTGCATTTTTAGAGAAAAAAATAAAATTTGGCAACCAGCAGAAGAACCCAACCATATAAAAAATGCTCAGCAATCAAACAAAGAAGAGAAATAACTATCTGATTTTTTAAATGAGTGGGGAAAGGTTGTTTCTACTATTAATCTAACTTATTTTTCTCTATGAAAAAAAGGTTTTATAAAAAATGGTAGTCAGACAGATGACAGTGCTAACATTATTCTTTTCTTGGAAAGCTCTGAGGATCAATTGGATATGTGTCACTGCATGCTTAATGCATGTAGCAAGCTGACCCATTATACTTGGAAAAAATAAAGATGTTTAGCAGTAGTTTAATATAGGAAGAAAACCAGACATATTTACTACAACTCAGATTCATTCAAATGTATTTATCACTTACCACGATGGTCATTTGACAACTCATTTTCAGACCAGAGTAGCCTTTATTTTAATCACACAGCTGAGGGCAAGGGCTCGAGTATCTTCCAAGGAAAGGTCAGAAACAGGTTCCATCCAGCTCAGCCTTTGGGTGTTAAGAAGTATTGCCTATTTATACTGACAATTTATTTTGCAAGGCACCAGCCTTGCCACAAAGTAACAAGGAGGGAGCTGTGCACTGTTTTATCTTTGTATTGTTATTGTGCACAACCAGAAATATACACAGACCTTACAGCTGTTAACTAAACTATTAAAGGTATAGATGTACAGGTACACTGACTTCTCATGAAAGTTCCCTAAGTAATAGCAGGCAGATTTTCCCTATGTCTGAGATAACAAAGGAAATGCCGAACCATTGGACTGGACTCCTGGTTATTCAGCCCCTAGCTGACTCTCCTCATGAGCAGCCGTGACAGCACAAAAACATGACTAGCAGGAGGCTTGCAATGTGGGGCCCACAAACCACTGGCCATTTAATAACAGTCCTCAAAATCACATAAAGAAAATTCTTTAGCTGTAAGTTTTATGGAGCTTATACGATTACAGTTATTCTATTACCTTGAATGCTAAAGCCTGACCACATACTGTGCAGAAAGCTATTCTGCTTCATATCTGTCCCATTCAGCAAAAACCTCTCATAACACCAGGAGAAAAAGCAGCCAGCGCACAGATTCACAGTCCATTTTGTCATTGTTTAACTTTCCGGTTGGCAGAACCATAAAAAGGTTAAAAGGCAGGTATGTTTTACAGGGGGTTTTGCCTCATCAATATTTTTGAGGTCAGCACATTTAAAATAACACCAGCATACAAATGGTAAATTATTCTGACAATGTAGATGCACTGAAATTCAACGCACTTAAGCCCAGCTCTGACAAGCCATCTCCTGTCATAGTAAAAAAAATTTCCTCTAAGAGTTCCTGTTAGTTTTACCATGAGATGGTGATAATTCTTTGATACAAGTTGTTTCCAGCTACTGCAGACTACAACAATTACTATAAATAACATGCTAAGATCCAGTGCTGTGATCCTCTTCTTAGACTAAAATCAGTCCAGTCTGAACAGCTTATAAGCAAAGTAGACAAAAGAAAGAATTTTTATGATCCCAGCTTCCTAGAGATGGGCTGAAGCACAAAGAAATTCATGAATGGTGGGAAATAATAAATTCATCTAGATTTTCTTGGCAGATTCACACAAATAGTTACAGTGGTTTTGGAGATGCCTAACAGCATCCCCACCAGTATCGACAAGGAGAGTACCCAGATGATGGACTTGCCCTCCATACCAGGTTATAGAAGGAGAATAAGAGCTAGTAGGCATATGTTGAAGCAAGAGGAGTTTGGACACAGTGTAAGGAAAAGCTTTTTCACCCTGAGGGCAGCCAAGCAACACTGTGAAGATTCTGGGCTTGGGGAAGCTTAAGACCCAAATGGGTAAAGGCCTGGGCAGTGTGTCTGATCTCAGAGCCGAGCCTGCTTTGAGCAGGAAGATGGTAGAAACATCCTGAGGTGCCTTCGAGGCCCCATGATTCAATGATGCTATGAAAGAAATGTTTATTTTTTCTTTCAAAATGTACATTCTCTGAAAATTTTCAACAGAATCACTTGGCATCAGTCTCAGAAATTTATGAAATTCAAAATTAAGGTTTTAATTTCTAGAATATTAATGTAAGTGAAGAAATGTCAAACTACAATTCCAAACTGAAAAGGGTAATTAGCTACTTCTTTTTTCAAGACTGTAACCAAAACACATTAAAAAACTTCTTGGTTATTGTTTACTTTCTGGCAGGACATTAGCTAATCAGCAGAAGCTGATTAATTTAGCTTGAATGAAATCCACATTTCTTGGTGAGATAAAAAATTGACACAAATTTTACCCACATCACCTTCAATGTATTGTGATAAGACCTTCTCTCTCTATCTACTGAAGACTCAGGCAGTAATTCTACACAATACTAAATGTCCTCATATCCTACCATTTGCAGAGGAAGTCCCGAGTGCCCAGCCTCTTGCAGGAATGCTCAGCATTCTGCTGGCTTGGACCCCACCTCCTTTGGGAGCTGACCTTAATATTTAACCTACTTTAATCATGCTGCAGAATGATTATGAAAAATTATGAAACTGGAAAACACTATTAGTGCTGGCAATTACCAATATTTTTAAAACAAACCTTTTGTTCTTTTTTTTTCTGTTTCCAGTAAAGTGAAATTCAAAAAGACCATAAAATTAAATACAATACACAGAGTAGTAAGGCACTGCCAGGAAGAACTGAACTGTACAGATGTGTGGCACAGGCACCAAAAAAGCAGAATTTATGACATATAAAGTCTTTAATCTGCAGCTTTTTGCTTATTACCTGTTCAAATTTCTGTGAAAGCAAATTAATTTTCAGTTCTCAGGGCACTTCTCAGATAGTTGTACAAACTGTTACACTGAAAAAGTTTGTTTCTTAGCAAAAGCAAATTTTTGAAAATACCTCTACAAGTAGAAAAACAAGTTATTTTAAATGGCTCAAAACTTTATGCAAAAATGTTTCTCTAAACTCATCCTATCTCATATAAAAAAGGCAGGAAAATGTATTTGTTAACTGATTTTACTTATTATCAATCTCTTTTGTGATTTGTTGATAGCACCAATGTTTTCAGCTCTGTTCCACCTGAATAAAGTGCCACTAACTCCTGTTGAATATTGCTGAAATACAGCTGAGAGTGAGGGGTGCAGGGAGGAGGGATAACAGAGGAAATAAAAAGGATCTTGTCTGCTCTTCCATAACACCAAAAGAACTGCAGTCTCTGAGTGTCCTGGGTCCATGGTAGATATTACAAATACAAGGGGTAACACTACCCACAAAAATCTTTTGATTCTTAAAATGTACATGGGTCCCTCTAAGAATTAGACACAAACTGTATTTCTCACTGTATTTCTTTTATACCAGACAGAGGACAGGAAGAGAGCCCTTTCTGCACACAAAAAAAATTGAGCATACTTTGCTTTCCAGAGCAGATGATAACAGAGAGATTAATCTGTTTATTTTGCCTTACTACAACCACCTGCAACAAGGCACAAGTAGGCCAATTGCTCCTTCACCCTGCGTTTGCAAAAAGAGAAGTCATTATTTTCCATGCTGGAAATTTGATCACACTCACACATTTGGTATATTCAGTATATTCAGTCATTTTAAGTAACCTAAACTGGACAGAAAATAAAACTCAGAATTTCATTTCCAACATCACAAGATTCTGCTCTCACTTGAAATGTTTTTATCTGATTTAAACAAGAGAGCATGGAAGCCTTCTTGACTAGGCAGTGTAGTTAAAATTAAGATTACCAGCTGATCTGGCATGTTTGGGGCTTGCCTCTTTGAATTGAAGAATCCTCCAGCTCCTTCACAGTGAAACATATTCCTGTTGAAGCTTCAGAGTAAAATGAAAATTTCATTCAATCTGGAAGATATTGATCCATTTGGGACTTATTCAAGCTGCCTAGCTTTATCAGTTTATGCCTCCTGGGCTCATATCAAATCTGTGCAGTACTCTCTGAGGAGCCTCAAGCAGACTGTTCCTTCATGCTTCCATCCTGATTCTTCTGTGACCTACTACCCAGAAAATGCAACCAGCCCCCTCTAAAAGGCTTTTTGTAGATACCAGTATACCATAGCACGATTTCTCACAACCAAAAAACTCCCCCTGCACCCTCTTACTAAGCCACAGGGTTTGACACCAGTCCTTTGTCTTTAACAGGACCTATCACACTCGCAGTAAGGAGTGGGGCTCTACACAGCTTTGTGAACAGACACACGTGCTCCCCAAAATCAGGTTATTTTTAGTAAATCTTCTGTTTTACCCACTTGCAATATCACCATAAACTGTGGGCATCACTTAAGTAGCCTCATTCAAGCAGTCATTCAAGAATGAGTGTTACAACTCAGAAGCCTGACAAATATTGGGGGGCAAGAGGGGTTTAAAGTATTTTAGCTTGAAGTAGCTGAGAACACAACCTTTTTACACCACAAGACATAACAGATTTGTAAATATAAACTTTATTATTTTCCCTGATACGGTGCTTCACTGGGAAACCCAAAGGCATACATCCTGTGCACACAATGCAAAAGCACTGCAAACCTGATATAGACAGACAAGCCACATAAATACACTTTTTTTACTACTGCCTAAACATAAGTTATCCCACTGCAATTTCAACAGTATGGTTACAGCAAATGGCCTTCTTAGTGTGAAAGTATTTATTCTGGTCAGTTTTTTCCTGAACAGCATGGAATAAGGAAATACAAGTATTTTGGCAAGAAGAAATGTGCCCCATAAGGAAAATTGTAGCTTTGTGTATATATATGAACACACATACATGCAATACAGCCAAATTCACTTTCCTGCACAGATCAACACCCCACCAGTCCTGCACGCCCAAACCAAAGAAGAAAAGCCCTGTGGAGCACAGGACAGGGAATCAATTTGGGGCCTTGCTAGTGTGAGCCAACACCATCACACTGCTTCACACCTGAGCTGGGACAGCACAACTCTGTACCAGACAAAGCCACTGGCCACAGATCTCTCCCTTTCAGTCATCAATATGACTGACTTCCTTTTTCCTTCATTTTATTATGTTCTCTTGTAGCTATTTTCCGTCTGTTCTGTTACCTGTTTTTCTCTTTGGTTACATCAATTCAATTAAACAAGTACTATCAAAAACACATCTGGCAGATGAAATGCATTCAGCTCATCATCAGAAGTCCAATGACCAAACAGGGGTGACGTTACAGTCTTTATTTTAGGATTATTTAGGATTAGCTCCTGCCCACTGCACCAACTTAGACTTTCATTTGCTATTCTGTTCCCCCAGCTAGAGAGCATTTATACTCCCCTTTGGATTTATTTTCTGTTCTATACACCTATCTCTGAAAATGAAGATATGGAAGGAAGACCCATGGACTACGTGACACAGTTAGTAACAGGAGAAACAGTGTATCTGTGGGACCTTTTTGCGTGGTTATATTTCACACATCTAACACTGCAAGGAGACACACTCTGATCACATCAAATTCAAATCAATAATGTAAGGAGCAGTTTCAATGACTCTCCAGAGATACAATCATGCTCCAAAGCTCACTGAGGCCAATCTTGGGTCACTTGTTCCTGAATGTATGATAAATTTTCTCTGTAAGTTCAATTTTGCAAGGACCCAGGCATCTCCTGGGGTATGTGATGCATGCCTTTAGCTCCTACTGAGACTTATGGGAGCTTAAGGGACTGGACAAATTTCAGGAACAGGCATTTTCCAAATTGTAAACGCAATTCATGTCTGAGGACGGGATCCAGTACCATGATGTACAACTTGTATTGCTGCTGAAAGAAAAGGAAGCACAAACCATTCTCTTGAAGACGGAGACTACAGAAAGCCCTAAAGTTACAACACAAGGCAACCAGCTCATGCGTGGAGCTCATCAATATGATTCTTAGAAGGCTCCCAGGAAAGCTGGCTGGAGGGGCAGCCAGCCAAACTGGAATTACCACGATGTGTGTTAGGAGGGCAAGACATGATTACAACTATCATTATTTACCAAGCAAGATACAGAATTTTTTCAAGCATGACTGAATTGCATCTGCCCTTGAACACCTGGCTGGGAGTAAAACTGGCTCACAAGCAGAGAGAGGCTGGCTGCCTTTGCTGCAGATAAACTCTCTATCATAAGAACTTCAAAGAGCAAGGCATTTAGTAACTAAAGGAGAATAAATATAGGGCATGTGACCATGCCATTTCCCCTTCTCTATCTGATGCTACAGGAAAGCATGGAATGACAAAAACAAAGCTTGTTTTCATGTTCTTTTCTACCAAGACTAAATAAGATTATAGCAGAAACAGACAGGCAGTCACATTGACAGCACAATGATATTGTGAAGCTGGCTGGGGAGAAGGAAAAAAAGCACCAACTCAGAAAGTCTCTCAGCAGTCTATTTTAAGGAGGCATCTTATATAACAGGAAAAAAGAACAGTTATTCTGGATTCTTGAACACCGTCTGTCACACTGCCACAAGCAAAGGAAGTATAAAGAAGTATGTGACACCATTTGAAGACTGTTAGTTTTAATTAGTCTGTAATAATGCTGGTTATATAAATCCTTGCAGGTTGAATTAGAGGAAGAAAGTGCCATGGAGATTAAGCCTACATAATATCTAAATCATTACAAAGCTAAGGGGAAAATAGATCTTTTTTTTTTTATTCTTTTGCAAATGGCAAGCTCAGACATGAGGGTGGTGATAAGCGTGTGGTATTCACAGGTGCTAAGTACTAACATTGGTCTGAATTCTTCAGGGCGGGAATACACACTCTCCAGGAGGCAAGGGACAGCTGGCTGCTCCTTGTCAAAGGAGTGCTTTTCCATCCAAGAGCAACAGAGTGAAGCTTCAGCTGTCCATGCACAATTCAGCAGGAACACTAGAAGGGTCCCTCAAGGTTGTGGGACACCAGCTGGCTTCTTAGCCACTATCCCAGCCTAGCCTGCAGGTGCTACTGTGGTGACCAGAGCTGCTGGTGGCAAGAGCTAACACCCCTTCTCTACCTTTTCTCTCTACAAGAACAGCCAAATAACACAGGGCAGGATGGAATCCTCAGTTTTTTAGGTTTCAAGTTTAGGGGTTAGAATGTGGCTAATAGCTTTGGTCACAGTGTTCAGGATGAAAAGGTGTACTAGAATTTTAAGAAGACCAGTGAAACATTTCTGTGTCTTAAAACCACACATGCATATTTTTTTAAGCTTTAGCATAAATGGAAAGAGAAATAAAATTGTTTGTTACTGGTTGAAAAGAATGCTGTGTCTAATTCAAACCAGAATTTTGAAAGTTTCATTTCTGATGCCAAACCAAAAAACAGTGATTCATATAGCATTACTTTGCTAGCCTGATAATAACTAAAGGAGGAATTGCAGGGACGCTCCAGGTTTGTGGAGCTTTACCTGAACCAACCACCATCGGTTTCTCCCAGAGCTGTGCAGGTGTACAGATCAGAAATAGCCCATATCCAGAAAAGCAATACCACATAGAAACTTAGCAAACCTCAAGAAAAGAAAACATATTTTAGGCATTAAAATGTAACTGTGCATAACACATCTGGGGCAAATTTTCAGGAAATCTAAGTTAGCTTTGCTCCAAATACTTCTGTGTGATTTCACAGCAGCTGGTTCATGGAGAGTTTGAAATTTGTCCCACTCTTTATCCCCATTAGATACAAAACTCAAAGCTTCCTAATCCGCAAATGACTGCTAAAATAGCAGAAGAAAAGATGAAAGGATGAAAGTTAGGTCAGCTAATAAAAATATAAATAATATTGAAACTTGCAGTAACTGAATATTTCTACACGTTGATGTAATGCTTTACCAGTTTTTATCCATTTAGTTCTTGGTATGCTGACTCTAAAACAGGAAGACCCATTTAGGCACATCTTATGCATGCAATATTAAACCCAGCCTTCATGAAAAAGCATCTGTATATCACAGTGTTAGGAACTTTTCATAGTGACTAATGTCTAAACCAAGGAAACATATTGTTTTGATTATACTTTTTAAATGGGCATATTGAAACTTATAAAAGAAGGTAATAAAACTGCTCCAGTTCCCCATCCAATTATATTGCCTTCCATTCCATCGTATCATTACTACATTATGGTTAGACAACCAAATGCAAGAAGCTTTTCTTTGTGTCTGATAACAATACATTTTGCTCAGATGTTCCTAGTTAGATCTGTAGTTTCCCTCACGAAGTACAACAGTAGGGAGGTGAAGACATGCAGTTCCCCAAATCCACAGAGATGGCACAAAGCCGGAAGGAATGGTGGAGTTACAATTCCCTGGGCAAACGCTATTACTGCTGAACAGACTCCACCTGAGGAGGTGTCTCGACTGAATTTCACAGTAACTTCCCACCCTACAGGGTACCCGCTCTAGCAATACTTTTCTCATTTACAGGAGGTTTTGAATAGCATGTTACAAACTTCTCCCTGCAGCTTTCTGAAAGAAGCTGCATCTGTTTCTTTCTTCCGTGCTATCTAACGTGCAGGAGTGGCTATGAAAGAGCAAAACACGCAGCATGTGTGTAACTGGGAGAGGCAGAGAGAGATGCAAACACCTGCTGGGACTCCATTTAACCAGCAACCCAAGAATTCCCTTGCAGAGGGCTGAAGAGGTTAAGCCTTTACCTGTTTCTTTATACACACATGCATAGAATGTAATTTTTACCTCTGTAATGAAATGAGCTAAATATAATTTACATAGCAAAGTATACAAAAACATAAATAGACATAGTACGTATCTTTCCTATATAAATGCAAACCTTGACTGTTGGAACAGCTGATGGAAAAGGCATGTCCAATTACTTCAGTTCAAAAGCCAAGGCTCACATGTAACAGCCAAGATGAACCGTAGTTCCCTCTGCTGCCCTGCTGGTCATGGTTTGTCATGTCGGGGGAGCAAGCACACTCCTGAAGGGCTGCCTTTTTAGCCTAACAGTGATCCAATTTACAGCATTGACCCACAAAGAGTTACATTGGCACAACACCCAGAAAGAAAGGAAAAGGAGGTCAGCAAACTGTGGCATGAAATCACGATGCAGCCAGAAGCATGAAGACAAGTGATTCTCTATGCCACTCTCTTTTTCTATGCCACCATGGTTCTTTCTTTGATCTTCCTTCCAGCTGTAGGCATAACATGGCTTTCAATTTCATTTCTCTAACTGTAGTTTGATTTGCAAAAACTCTCCCAAGATTTCAGAATCACTGTTGCATGTCTCCTTATTCAAATAACAATGGAGCCTGCTCCTCAGGACCTCAGGCCTAATTTTTCATTACCTTGCAAACTCATTACTTGTTTACACCTGCATAAAATTCAGATGTTAAAGCATTATAAACTCAGGTGGCCTCAGTATAAATGTTTGCACATGAGGCAGAATGTCAGAGCGAGTGAAGCATGCCCTTCTGGCAGCAAAGAGACACCCCAAACAACGCTGCACCATCTCCCTACAGCTGGAAGAAACTCCAGTAATGGCATCTGCGTAAGCTCCCAGTAGTACCACGTTCCTACAGCACACACAGCAAGCACACTGCAGTCTGCTCCAAAGACACTGCCAGCAGCAGCAGCACCAGCACAAAGGGGATGTGAGTGTCAGGAATATGTCACTAAGGGACAGTGGGAAAGCCACATGCTCCTCAGACACAGCTGTGCCTTAGATAGGCAGAACTGTCTCAAGGACTCCATGCTGTTTACAATTTCCCTGAGGCTCCTTTCTTTTCCAGGTAAAAAAAAGTGTATCAGTGCAGCCCAACAGAAGAGGTTCTGTTCAAAGCAAAATTGCGAAGACCTAACCAACATTAAAAAAAAAAAAGGTATATCATATATATATCATTAGGTATCCAAGGTGCTGGTGGTTCTGAACACTCCTATTACATTTTTTTTTTTAAATCAAATAAAATAGATAAAAGATGTTCTCCCTGGCACAGCTGCTCCCAGGCAGCCAGGGCCAGCCTCCCATGGCACAAGGGCAGCTGCAGCTATTCAGGTATATCTGCCAATATACTTTGGAATTTAAACTGATTCCTCAGAGAAAAAACTTCCGAACATCAGGGAAGAAAAAACAGGTCCATGGATGTGTTATTTCTTCAGAGAGCATACGGGTGGTGGACCCCTAGACCTTTTGTATTCTCTCACACTAAGATCAAGATGGCTCCAGTTGTATGTGTGGTACTTTTACAGCCAAGTGTTTAACACAGGGAAAAGTCAGGCTCCCACACTTCTTGAGGATGATTATTCCAGGTGGTAATAACTGAACTCTCATACAGGAAATTGTTCGCAATATTGAGATTAAGTTCTTCTTTGTCTAATTTCCTCCATTTACTTACAGCTACAACTCATCCTTTATGCTAAATAATTCTTCTCTCTCTTTGTGGGAGTTCCATCCCTCAGATATTTGTGGGCTGTTCTATCCCTTAGGCCATATTAGTCACCACTTAGCCAAACTATACTCATTTAGTCCTTTTTATTAGGGCTCGTTAATTATTCTTAATCCCCTCCTCTGAACTTCCTGGTTTCCCAGTCTGTCTCACAACACTATAGCCAGTATTCCCCATGCTCCTGCATCGTAACACTGTAGAGATAAACTCTCCTCTCCTCATCCCAGTGTTCCCAGAAATACAGAATACAGTTTAGCTCTTGCATACTGCATCTCTTCATCCCTATGTCTTCTTTAGTGTTATTGCTTCCCAACGCCAAATCTGGCTTCCCTTAGCCACACAGCTAGTCCAGCTGGAGCAAAGCCCACAAATAGGATTAAGAGTTGGCTTTCGCCTCCATCTCAAACTGTGTTCACTTCTCTTAAATACTTTTTTTCTTTAAAATTCATTGCTCTCTCAAGATTTACTACAATCCTTTTTCTTTACTACTTTTCATTGCTGCAGTAATAAAAGGGCCCAGTTCTGAAAGGTTTTTTGTGTAGTTTCAGTAATATCTAAAGCTACTGGAGGTTAAGCATCTAAATACCTACAGTCTGACTTAAACACTGTCAACAACATATTTTGCTCAAGCAAATATGCTTGAAAATGAGAGACTGACATTTAGGAATGAGTTTTCTTTCCAATAATGGTATTTTCAGTGCTGAATAGTTTAGTTCCAATAACAAGGTAGGTATAAGTATGTCTCATATTGCCCTAATTACTTTTAGAATTTCAATGATTCTGTCACCATGGGTGCTTTTCAGTAAGTTTTGGCTGCAAAAAAAAACCCAACTTTTAGAAAATATCAGCAGTGACCTGGTGCAACTAATGCCCTTAATAAATTAACAAAAACACCGATTCTGAGGTGTTCCAAGGTATTCAGCGAGGCACTGCCTCACCAAAATAATGTGAATTCACTGCTGGTATCAGTGGCTTTGGCTTACACCACTAAAGGCTCTGAAATGCTAAGGAGTTGACACTGAATCACACTGACACAAAAGATGGTGTAGAGGCAAGGACTGGGGAGGAGATACAGCAAATATGTATAGGCTACATCTTACCTCCCACAGAATTAATCCTCTTCGGCAGCTACAGCATACGTTGAGAACAAATTCTTATCCCTTTGTCCACCCATTGGGAATGGGATGCTTTGGAGAGGTAAAGAGTAGGCAGGGAATGTGAACTGACTTCTTTGCTTTGCCTTTGTCTGAAGGCAAAAGGGCATCCTGCCCCATTTCTCCCACAGCCTCAGCACACACCTACATAAACGAAGGTCAGTCAGAGACCTCTGCAACATAAGCAGCAAGAGAAGGCAAACCACAAGCATGACAAGATGAGAGATGGTGACATAAATACTCATCTGCTGAGCAGCCCTGGTGGTTAATAGAAAACATCTATCAGAAAAACAACTTCCGCTCTTAGAGAGCAGCTTTGGCTGAGTATAGGAACTGTATCTTGTGCACAGGTGTCCACAGCTACTAAAATAACAGTCTCTGACTAGGAGGAAATGATGAAACACTACCTAAAGATACATCTACTAGATCCAAATTTAATTGACAAGGTAAAATATCTTTTAACAGGTGCTATGACTTCAGAATATGCCAGAAAGGTGATAAAGCTCAGAGGAGACTTGACTACATCAGTGAATAGTTTTGTTTTCCAAAGACACTCTAAATGCTCTCATCACTATTTTAATAGTGGGTCAAAAGATCAACAAAATAGCACTGGCTGGCATAACATTCTTTCTGCAGCAAGAACCTGACTGTCCTCACCATTTATATTATGAAGCCCAAATGTCAGCGACATATCCTGAGCCTGTGCTCAACTGTCACTAACCTCTGACTTCCCTTCAGATTCAAGTCACATTTCATCTTTCATGTTGTACTGCCTGTCTCTAAAAAAACCTCCTAGAGCTTTTTTAGATCCTACCTTCCATGTCTACAAAGTTTACATCCAATTTGAACAGAGCTGTCTATAAGTATGATGTGGCAAACTGTAATATAGAACTGATTTATCAAGCAATTGTTCTATTGCAGTTGGCTAAGTTTCAGAAGTCCTTTTTAAAAAGGTTCTGGGCTTAATAAAAACAAATGGGCTTTTTACAAAATTAACATTTTTGTGCTCTACAAAATTAACATTGTACTGTCTGAAGTTTAGAGGTTTTTTTTCCACCGCTCTTATCAAAATTTTGGTCAATTTGTTTGCTGAAAATCTACTGTGAACTAGATTATTAACTAAAGATGGTTAGACCTTAAGAAACAGGAAGAAATTTAGTTTGATGCTGTTTACAGCTTAACACGTTCTCTGCAGTTGAAGTAATGTAATGGCAAACTTTGGTACTAAGGTACTAAACTCAGCACTAACTCCAGTCTGCTGAAGAAATGCCATTCCAACAGAGAGGAGGACTTGCACAACAGTCTTTCCTTCATTTCTTCAGGGTATTTCTTCCCCTGCGCTCATTTTTTAGGGAACCATTAGTGTGCAGCTGGTCTTGGCCAGGAAGACACTCTGCCCCACGTGACTGGCCAAGCTGATGATGTATGGATTGCTGCCTGGACCAGATTCAGATGAACCACACAGTTCTGTACTACAAGTCAGAAGATGTGTTTATGCCTGGCTCCCACAGAATTTCTTGCATTTCCTCAGAAGCTACAAGCTGCTCATTACAAAGAGGACAGTGAAATAAACAAGTGGAACTTGATCCAGAAGTTATTTCTGTTCTGCAACAACTGCTGCTTAACTCACCAATTCTGCCACTCGATGACGTGCCAGCATACATCCTGTCTTGCAGAAACTCTTGACCTTTTGATTCCACTTTGTCTCCACCTACTGCAGTGATGCGTCCTTCGCTTCTTTAGCTGAAGCCCTTTGTGCTTCACAGGAGCGCAGCCGAGATGTGGCAGGCACAACCACAGCAATACCTGGTAAGTCATGGCAGTGCTGTGACAGTGTGACCATCATGGGGCTCCTCAGATGTGCTGTCCTAAACCACAGTCCACAGCAGACCTGCGACATTTTGCATTGTGTGTGGGTGGGTACTGACAGCATTTCACATTCACCAGTCAAGCCACTTAAAAGCTAACTCAGTTCTTGAAGAGATTTAAGTGAAAGATGCTGCTTTTATCCTTTCTACTCCACAACATAACCAGGATGCAAATAGAAGAACTCCAGGGCTAGGAAGATGTCAGCCAGAGGTACCATGGTGAGCCTATACAAGCCTTTGTGGCAAGAAAGGCATTCCATGACATGAACATGATCCCTGAATAATTAGATTAAAATTTTCTGCTGACAATGCCCATGGAAAATAAAAGTGAAAAGAAAGAAAAACACAAAACTTCATTCATAGGAAATTAGGAAAACAAACAGAAATGCAACCTAAGGCAGTGCAAGATATCTAATTGTCACTTGCAAAACAATACCTCTATTCCATCTTTCTTCTTTTTTAATTGGCCAGATAAAGGCAAATTATTATAATAATCTAAATTCATTTACATTCTGAAAAGCCTATAAGAAAAGAAAGCAATCTTACAATGAGTAATGTAGTAACAATCAGTGGTGACACTGTTTCGAGGCAACTATTCAAACTATAATCGATGGAGAACATTATTTAGGAGTTTTTCATTAAAATTGATATAATTTTCATTCTGGAATGCCTTTCATTTAAAACAGCAGATATACAGAATGACTAGACTGAGTCTAGCTTCTCTGTGTGTTGATCTATTAGTGAATTCACTGGCCCTACACAATTCACTATACTGTCTGAGTTTCAAAGGATAAAAGTGCTGTTTGGGAAAGGATTTCATATGTAACTAGAGGAGGGCCCTTCGGCACCCCTCAGGCAGCACAGACATGCTGTAACCTAAAAAGAAGCCCAAGAGCAAAAGTCACAGTTAGATTCCTTCTAGAAAGGTAGTTCTGACAGTAGCAACAATTAATTAGATAGCCAAATGCTGTCTCAGAAATCAGAAACTTTCTTTTGTCTTTCCATATCTGCACAGAAATTCACATTTATGTCAACTCCAGTGAGGGGAAGTGCATAGAAAACATTTAGGTGTATACATAATGCTGAATCACATGAACCTCTCCTGACAGTACCTCTAGCCTCTATATAGTCTGTGGAGAGAGAGAAACTATTCTAAAAGACATTGAGAGCATCTCTATTAGGGTCCCATTTTTAGCTGATGTCTGTGGAGTTCAGCTTCCTTATAGATCAGGAATTACAGTAGGTGGTTTAGTAAAAATATCCTTCATTACATACTGTGCTAGTATGTAATGGCTAATGGCTAGTACAGGGCTGTGTTTTAGATTTGTGCTGAACTGAACACAGGGTTGATAATACAGAGATGTTTTTGTTTTTGCTGAGCAAGGCTTACACAGAGCCAAGGCCTTTGCTGCTTTTCCTACAGCCACACTGGTGAGGAGGCTGGGGGTGCACGAGAGGCTGGGAGGAGACACAGCTGGGACAGGTGATCCAAACTGACCAAAGGGATATTCCAGGCTATATGGCATCTCATTCAGGATATAAAGTGGTGGGAAGGAGGAAGGAGGAAATGTTTGGAATGATTGCATTTGTCTTCCCAAGTAACCACTAAGTAAGATGGGGCCCTGCTCTTCTGGAGATGGCTGAACACCTGCCTGTCCATGGGAAGTAGTGAATTAACTCCTTGCTTTGCTTTACTTGTGTGCACAGCTTTTGCTTTTCCCATTAAACTGTCTTTATCTCAACCCACAAGTTTTCTCATTTTTACCCTTCCCATTTTCTCCCCACTCCCACTGGTAGGGGAGTGAGTGAGTGGCTGCCTGGGGCTTGGCTGCTAGCTGGGGCTAAAGCACAACACATAAAAATTAGTTACTACTGATAAAGCCTCCTCCAGAGACTTGCAGATAATCACAAGGCTGTAACTTCTGTTTTTAGTTGCACCTGCAGGTTTTATCTACTTCTTCAGATTTAGAAGCAGCTCTAAGTATCTGCTGCCCTTTATAATCATTTTTCCAAAGCACGTTTTCCAGAAAACCTGTTTTCATTTTCTGACTCAAAATGATTTTCTTTGATATTGGCTCCTTAATCAAATGTATGCTCACATCTCAAGAAGCAAAATATTTCATTTTTATCAGACAACCAAATATTTACTCAAAAGCACACCCACTGGGAATAGGAACATACATAATCACTGATTTTTATCCTAGTTAGTATTTCTACTCCCAGGCCACTGAGAACTAACCAAGAAAGTTTTAAGTGAGCCCCATAACACCAAAACATCAGAACTAGCTATACATGATTTTCCACAGTCTGGTCCAGTCCCACTGAGGTTTGGACTGGCAGTGCTAGCATGGGGACCAGAGAGTATTCAGAGGAAATGTAGGGTGAGAGGGGCATCGTAGCATCTGGGATGGCAGTGACAGAGAGCCTACCACACTGGGGACATGCAAAAGGCAAGGAGACAAACAGAACACGCCAAGAGTGTAGGAGTAAGAAGTGTAGTGATGTGAATGATAAATTACAATAGAGGCAAATGGAAGCAACTGACTGAAAGTGAAATCATGAAGAAGCATTGAATGTCAAAACGCAATTCATCATTGAGCGCCCTGCTGCCCACTGGAGCTGCCATTATCTGCCTGATCCAGAACAATTTATCTGCTAAAGTTATAATGCATATTGCATCCACAGCCAGAAAACACGTTCTCTGCAAAGCTTTCCCAGAACAGGAAACCAGAGCAGCCCCTCTGCAGAAACTCCTTCACACAGAAATCCTTCGTCATGAACTCGTTTTGCATGTGGAAAAGCCTTTCAGCAGCAAAATTCACTCACAGTGAATGAACAGATTTGCCAAAAGTTTGCAAAAAATTCCATTTGCAATTATCTGCATCATCAAAATCATTCTTTGTAGACAGCCAGAGCATAAAACCACTCAAAGTCAAATAAAATTTGAAATAATGTTATTCTTAAGCACAAGTTTCCCACAGTTGTATCTTCATATTCCAGTCACTTCTTTACATGAATAACAGTTTTGGCAGATAGAACCTATTTATTTATTTTGTATTCTGAAAACACGCCTCAGAAAGTTTTAATCTTCTGTGTACTGACAGATTTAAGTTTTCCAACCACAGCTGACTGTGGTGTGGTGCACTTATCCTGCCTTTGAGTAACACCCTGACAATCTTTCAGAATTTATAAACAAAACAAAACAAAAAACAAGAACTGTTTTAACTTTGAAAATACTACCTGCACTGTTTAGAGCTTCAAGACAGTAAATCTTAGAAGAAGAAAACAATTGCTGCTTTTAAGATTAAAAATAGCTCTGCATCTTTTCCATTGACAATAAGCCTACCAAGCAAGTACAGCAAGTTCAGACTGCAGCATAACCTACTGTGGTAAAACCTCAGTTTTGGTTTGGATTACAAACCACTGAATTATGTAATTGATAGATTACATACCATTGAATGTTTCAAATACATCATGACACTACATTTTCAGATGCTTTTTCTTTTTTCCCTAAATGGGCAGTCTCAGCAGAGCAAAGGTACTGTTTGTAAACAGAAAATTCACTCCTGCTTATGGCCTGCAAGTAGATTGCAAAGCAGCCCTGGAGTAAGCTGTGAGCCGAGTCAGAAAGCTTTTACATTCAATTAGTAGCTGTACTTTTACTCTTGGATTTGTAACTGCAGAAACCAATTTATGATGAGAACGAGCAGAATCCTTGGAGCTGTCAGGAGCATGGCAGGACACTAAGCAGAACTCTGCTTGATCGAAAACACACAAAGAAAATTCAGAACTCACTTCCCCATCCTTGGCTCTCTCAGCCACCTTTGCATACACTGCTCCCAGGTCCCCTCTCTTCTCATATCATGCTTGATGTACAGCACAAACACTGTACTGTTGAAAGGGAGCTAGGAAAACTGATTGCAGGGATGCACATCATTATCTGCTTGCTCACTTCTCTTTTATATATTTTACATAAAATAATTACCTGCTTTCTTAATTTAAGATGAAATCTGAAGCAGGATTGACAACTTCTGTTACTTAGATTACTTCTGTTACTACCCGGTGATCTATTCCAGTGGACACTGAGAGCTCACAGACTAAAAGCCATGATGAGAAAAGAAGGGGTGGGAAAAAAAACCACAACATTTATTTAAGTCCTTGTATTACTCCTAATTTTTCAAATTTTAAAATACTGGGGTTTTTGTTTTTTTAAATGATTGGTGAAGTAGCAATACCAGTATTCTGGGGTATCTTTAAGCATAAGTCTGAGAGGGCCTTTCCTCCCTGAGACCAAAATAATACAAGAATGACTTTCCTCAATATTAATTGCTCTCAAGCACCCAATCTAGCCACTTACAGAATCTATCATATTAGGCCTCTGTTTTAATCTTACAAATACCAGAAATTACATTAGATCTAAAAGGAATAACCAATAAAATACACCACTTAGCTCTGTTTCTGAGGATGACACTAATTTATGCTTCCAGAATCCCAGTGACACCACTAAACCCCAATTAACCGATACAGTGGAACGATCCATAACATCCATATGGAAAAATGCCCTGAAATTTCATTTCAGATCAATTTGTACCCTTGACACAATAGTGCTAGGATCCTCAGCACTCACCAAGGGCATGCTCTCCAGAACAGCCTGTGTGTGCCAGGAATAACTAAAGTATCAAGGATGTAACTTCTACAAGCTCTCTTAAAATGTTTGAGAGAGACTAAAAATAGGGCTCTTTACGCCTTCTCTGAAATCATGCACTACTTGGTACAATGTCTCCAGTTTCCTTGCAGTTAGGGAATGCCAAGGAAATTCTTTCTGGGAGGACTTTTTTTAATGTCTTTTGTAAGCATGGTTGGTCAAAAACAATTCTTGTGGAAAAGTTCGAACACAAAATTTTACTTTAAAGAAATGTAAGTGTTTGGGAACTTCTACCAGAATGTTTTCCTTCATGGAAGGTACACAGAGCTTTCTACCATCAATAATGCCTAGACCAGGTAAAGAATTTAGCCGACATAAAAGATTAAGGAAAAAAATCACTCTTCTATTGGGGCAAAGTTCCAACTAGTTTCCAGCATCAATTTTTTGTTGCAAATATTTCTTTTTATAGGTTTGGGAGGAGTTGGGGTTTTTGGGGTGTTTTCCTTCCTTTTTTTAAAGGAGTACGTAGGAAGTGTTACTACTTATTGAAAAAAAGCTTAACAAAACATACAATTTAATACAAATTTTAGAAAGCAATAAAATGTTTAAATTTTCATCAAAGAAATCTGCATGTATTGCTTTTCAGACAAGTCCTGTTCACAGCTGCTCTGGAAATAAAGGCATGCTACAAAAAAGTCCATTGAGAAATCTTCTATGTACTACACTTGCTTTAAAGCACAAGATCACATCTCTTCTTCGAATGGCTCAATTTAATATCTACTTCTTCTACATAGTTAATAGAGTAATTCCTTTAGCCTCAAGCAACATAATGAGCTTTCTAAGTCCAAATCTTCTAATACTTAGTCACCACTCTGTAAATTCAATCTTTCCATATTTCGGGACAATTTAACAATCACAAATCAACAGTAGCACTGATATAGAGACTCTCACAGTGACTTTCTGCCCTTACCCCAGGCCTGCCTAAGCTACAAGCCTTGGAGCTCCACTGAACTCATTGTCATCAACCACAAGTGCCCTTGAACCACCATTCAGGCATCAGCTGCTGCTGGAAGCAGTCACAGAAGGACACCTGGAGCTAACAAGCCAGACACAAGCTGACATGCCTCTACATGAGCCACTCAGGCGATGCTTCCTAGATCTGTAGGTTCTTGGAAACAGTCTTACCTGCAATGAAGAGCAGCACAGATGGATACTCTGGCAGAGCAAATAACCCTGGCCTCCTCTCTGCTCCACAGAAGTCAGCATTTGATTAGTAGCTCTAGCACAAAGCTGTCCAAGTTGTGGATGACTTGGCTGCGCATAATGGTCACTCAGCTATCTCCTCTCAGTACTGCACTATCTGGGCTTTCCAGAGTGTTCCAGTTTCCCTCTTATCTTGTGTAATAGGGAAGCAACTATACCACAGAATTATGTCAAATGATGGTAGAAGAACTCAGGAGCTACATAATACCTCTCTCTTACCATAAGATAGTTTCCAAAAACAGCAAACAATGTTATTCTTTCCAGAACACATATGCATAAAGTAACAGGCTGGTTCACTGAAGGATGAGCCACTAAACTGGATGTTTGGGTCACGAGCATGTAACCAGAGTGAATGCTGTGTGCTGGGACATGCATGTGCACGTGCATGTGCACAAGCTCATATGCACCAACTCATGCTCTGTAGCTAATGAATTTTCTCAAAAACAGCTCATTACATTGTAACCTAATTAGATTGTGTTGTGCTGACACTAACTAACCATGGCAACTGCCAAATGTATAAAAAGCATACAAACACTCCTTTCAAAGCACAGTCTGTGCTTGAATCTGTCTTTTTAAAGCTTGTATCAAAACAGTGGGATGCAATAATACAAGCCTAATTTGTGAAATTCTGCAAAATAGAAGGGAAAAGTTCAGTAATCTCCTGAAGAAGCTGGTTTTTATGTATTAAAGTCAAAAGCATCATCCTACCACTCTTTCTGACCTCTTGCATAACACAAGCCATAGCAAATGCACTCAGCAAGTATCACTATGAGCCTGCACCTTCTGTTGAGATACCATGTATTGTTTAAATACATTGGAGAAAAAAATACATCCAGTGCAGAAGTCCCTTCCAGTCTTCTAAGGCTGACAGCACTAAGCCTCATTTTTATTTTTATTTTTTAAACTCTGTGCATCTACTTAGAACATTGACAGGACACATATGTTACCAGGTAGCTAATTAATATGCACGTAAACCAAATCAAAGGGGACATTGCCAACAAGCACAAGAAGTGTCTGCTGCAATACAAAAGATGACTGTAAACTGAATTTTAATGGGTTTGAACCATAAAATGCACTATACATGCATTTAAACATACTCAAGTATTTGCCTAAGATATTTTATTGCTAAAAACCTCTTAACTTCAAAAAGAAATTATCTATGTCCAGAAAAATGTTGACTCTTCTATATATGGTGCACAATAAAACAGATTGAACAGATTTGTATGGAGAGTGTTACCCCTTCTACACATGGGATCTTTTTTAATTAAATGGAAAAAACTGTAAAACTTGCCAATGGAAAGGGAAGAATTTAATTTCAAGTTTCATTAAAGGGTTTTCTTTCATAGCTAAGACTTTTGGAAAATGGCTAGTAGTCCCAGCTGTGTGCACATTATACAGCAACAACAACAAAAAAAATTAATAATTAAACAAACAAATAAAGGAAGGCAAAGCTAACATCCCAGCCATCCAATCACCATGCTTATAAAGCATGAAGCAATTACCCACTCTGTCACTTGGGGCTACAGAATCTTTTTGCACCTTCGTGAGCTCACAGACGCTTCTGAATGTAACAACTTAGCTTTTCTAATTCAGCACTATCCCAGAGCTGGGCAGGAGCCTGTCTCTGATGTGCTGGATTTGTTTGAGGATGACACAAGCCACAAGATACTCCTGATATTTTTCTGAGGGCTCTAAATGAAAGTCAGTTGGCAATAATGAAGCTGCTGGCAGTAACACCAAAAGCTATGCCAACATGCACAAGGCATTCAGTATGTTAACAGGTAGTAGACCAGATGCATTCACATTATTTCTGTTGAACTTTACTTGAACACATTATTTCTCTTTACCTTTGACAGTATTAGGTGCAAAAAATAGTTTTTCTTTCATTGTCATCATCAGCACTAACAACATCACACCACTGCCACCAATCCAGAAATTTCAAAAAGCCTAAGCAAGGAACGGTCCCTGGGGTATCAGCAGGTACCACTCCTGCAGACTGCAGGCAGGGACCAAGCTGTCAAGATATTCCATCCACCTGTAGATTATTTCCTGCCACCCTTGTTTTCTTGCAGGGCCTCCAGCCAGGGGCAAGGATTGAGCTGTAGGAAGATTAATTGTTCTGGCATCATCAGCCAACTCCTGTCCACTCTCTTCCCTGCAAGGGCTCTGTTGCTTCTCCCTGTCACATGGCCTGAGGTACATCTACTACATGAACAAGACACAGGTCAGCATTGCGAAACCATGGGTGAAATCTACAGGCTGATCTCGGGCTAAAAACATGTTCAGTTACATGAGGGGAGACATTCCATCAAGCCACAGGTACCTGCAAAAACGAATGGGAATCACTGCAATCTAGGCAGCAGCAAGACATGATAAAGCTTTGGGATGCAGATTTTTGACTGCTTCACGTGTTGTCATCTCCTCAGACTTCTTCACACTGGTATAAACCAAGGGAACAAGCAAATCTCTCTGCAAGTTAAAAGGCTTCAGTTAATATTCTTGCTATTATTTGTAGGCAAAACCTTCTCTGGGAACACAAGCATACAGAGAAGGACTTCATGAATCCAGTAAGTTTTCTTGCTCATATCAATTAGTGGGGAAAAAATAGTAAGTTTAGATCTCTGGAGCTCCAAGAATAATTCACTTTATTTGGGTGAAAGACTGATTTCTTAAGAACAAGCAACAATGACAATAAGTAAGGCCATTACTTCTCACAGTGTCTAAAACAATTACACATCTAATCACAAAACACTTCCACAGGATTTTCACACAGAAAGTCATTTCATCATTCAGAAGAAGAAACCCCTTTTTTTCTCTATATACTTCTATAATGAAATGCTCCTGTTAAGCTAGTAGCAGTGTTAGCATTAGGAGCAGAATTTAAATCTAAATCACATATTCAACTCTTGCCACTCACTATTTTGAAAAAGCATTTCCCATTGTTCAGAATTGCTTCACTAGCACAGCCTGTTCTAAGGGAAAATGGGGATCTCCTGCTGTTGCTAATACATACCAGAGATCTACCACAGACAGAAGAGACACTAAGAAACCATGATGAAAATTGTCTGGCAGTTAATGATTTTAACTAAAATCTGACTTCCTTAAATATCTTAAAATCTCCCTTTGCCCATCTAAGCTGCTAGAGCTTTCTAAGTGACTGCTCCCCACCTGTCTGTCAACATCATTTAAGTAAGTTATCTGATGAAAAAGCACTGGAGTAAATCAACAGCTGAGGGTAGAAAAGCAAATGTTGTGGCTATCAGAGCTAACAGAGCCAGCCTGTCTGCAAGCCTCTGCACGCACAGTGGGATGACATGCTCACCGAGGCTTGGGAAGGGTCCATCACATCAAGCCCCAACAGACCGTACTCCTTCATTCTCACCATTAATGTTTAGGGTGGTTTGGATTTTGTTGGGTTCTGGTTGGTTGGTTTTGGGACTGTTTTCTTGTTTGTTTTTTAAGGCAATAACATATCTGAACAGGTAAGATGAAGCTCACTAGCTTCCAGCTATAAATATGGTACTGGGGGTCTGGGGACCCAGTTTCTAAAACACAGGCTCCAAAGAGACCCAGCATCCCTGTACTGAGGAAAATAACATAAACCCATCTGCAGACACAGAACATGATTGACCATGATCCCAGTGTTTGCATCTGGGCACTGGTTCAGTGTTGGACTCCTGTTGATTTTGTCCAGTCTTTAAATTCTTTTTTTTTAAGGAAAAAAGAAATGCCAGCAACTGGAACATTTCTCTAAAACCATTTCCTTCCCTTTACCCTCCACCTCCTCACAGACTCATTTCAACAGCTCCATAGAAGTACCAACTCAAATTCATTCACGTAGTATAGTGCCAGCCAAAGCAATTCTCTCTTACTCTCTCCAGTGGCTGCCTCAGATAAACAGGCCTCAGTTAAGGTTCACAGACTGTTTACCACACGTTCATCATCAATAGTTTCATTTCTAATGAAGGTTTCAACACTGCTAAAGTAAAAAGATAATATGCTACTGAACTTTGAATTAAGCAGACAGAGGTAATAGTGTTAACCTTAGCATCCCTGCCTGACTTTTCACTTTAGAGGCCCTTGAGGTTTCCAATTCAATTTCTGGCTTCTCCGATCATGCAAGAATAATGAGATTGAAAATGCAAGCAGTGCAATATGGCACACATCCTCAGTGGTACCGCAGTACTGAGGGTTAACATGCAGGGGGCAGAAACAAAACCCTCTGAAAAGAGAAAGACCAAGACAAAAGAACTTCAACCAGCAGAGATACAGGCATATTTTCCTTTCAGTCTCCCATTTGATCCATGTTAAAATATTGGTAGTCTTACAGTCATCGCATTTCTCTTTGTTCAAAAGCCGCCTTTTCCACTAGAGAAGGCATGTAAATTGAACTGCTGATCTTTCTGTGCCTGGCTGCTCCATACAGTGTGCATTCAAAACTGCCCTTTGTATTTTTACTGCATTAGTATCTTCAATGTTCTTAAATCTAAATGTTCTCCTATACCTGTAGATTTGGTAAACTTTTATGATGTTAAGTGTTCTGTAAATTCCCTTTTACTTTGCAGATTAATCGGCCACTAAGTCCAACTTTATTACTTGAAGGGACTGTAAATAACATGAAAACACCACCTATGTGTAGCATAATAATGTTGAGAAGCACTAAGTTTGCAGTCTTGATATAATGAGAAAACATGGATAGACAGGAGAAGTTCATGTGTTTTCCTCTACTATATATGTTCCTATAAGGTATCAAAACTGGTGAATGCCCTGACAACTTTAAGCAATCTTGAATCATAGGAACTGGTATGGTGGTTTGCCTTGCAAATTCTAAACCTGATATGGGAAAGCCGCTCTTACAGATCAAACCTCTTCTCCAGCTCACATGCACTGTCTTATCCATGGCTTTGCACAATGGCCAAGACATAAAGGAAGTTACAAGAACCCTAGGTTAGGTCTCTTAAAAAGAAATCAAAGCCAAACAAATTATATTTTTATAATGGAGCTATCTAAAATATTATCATGCCCTAGATCAACGAAAAGCACTATTGCATTGCAGATACCACTGTCTGGAATGGACAAATATATGGAAAATATTTTAACAGAAAACACTGCATTTACAGCTCCAGAGCCATAGCTTGGTCATATATTACTTGAATGTACAACAGAGGTGCAATATAAACCACCACTACAGGAAACAGTGTATTTGTATTAAGGGATGGAGGGATCATATGACAAATCTTTCTTTTGTGCTCCCATCCACAATCGAAAGCACTGATTAAATTTTAAGTCAGTAATAGCTTCAAGCTTGATAGGACACTGTTCTGTGCTTTCAGAATTTCAGAAGTGCAACAGACAACAAAATTCATGAATTTTAGAAAAAGTACTCTCAGTATTTATATTTATGTTGAAATTTATAGAAAAGAGTAAGTCATACCAATAACACAGTGCTATGGTCTGTACTGTTATTTTGTATTTCACTGACTGAGATAAAGTAAAGTAAAAAGTACATATTATTTATACCATGGTATATTTAATACCATGCAAATGTGAAGCTCAGAAAGTAGGGAAAGCAGAGAAAAACGCTGCAGATACCTCAATGTTACAATAATGATTTTTTTTTTAAAGAAAAGTTTTTACTCAGTCTTTTAGTAAGCTTTTTATATTTTAAAAACATTTGTAATTTCACATTTTTTCCCAAATACAGTATAAGCCTAAGAGAATGCAGGCATATACATCAATTTATTATGTTACCAATTAAGGACACAGTTCTACCTCCCTTCTACAAAGAATGTATACAGCTAAGAGGGTATTTTTTTCAAGTCATACTTCATGGGGGTTTTTGTCCTCTTCTCATGGGAAATCCCCATCAAACATAATAAGGATAAAACCAATACAGTTTGAAAGAAATTAAACAAACTGTATAGAAATTATTCTAAATATCATATGGATCATAGGAGAGTTCAAAAAATATTTATGTAAGTAACTGAATTCTATAGCAGAGAGGCATTACCCTAATAAATCCCATGAGCTACTTTAAGAAAGTTATGAATAGAAGACAGCCCTCCATCAAATTCTTTAGGACATTTTAATGAATGAAATAAATACCCCAGCTCTCCCCAGGAGCAATCTAAGATGACAATGTTCACCACAGCACTGGAAAATTTGCAGAAAAAGAATTCATTTAAGCTTCATATTTTAGTTGGTTTTTATAAAGAGCAGCATAGGTGAAGTCAGGAGGGAAGGAGGGAGAAAAGCCAGTCTTATGATTCTGAGTGAAAGCTCACTCTCTGAACCTTCATAAGTAGATTATAGGAAATGATGAAGTACAAACTAAATGAATGAAGAATTTAAAATGTTATGGATGGAAAAGTACCAGTGAAAAGGAGGGCACAACGAGATATGAAGTATACTAGCATAAGAAAATACTGAATAGGCAAGAATACAGAGGCATTCACGCTGATCCTTATTCTGTGGGTCTCAATCAGAAGAAACTCTTAAGGAAGAATGGAAAGCTTTGGTCAGTAATTTTTATTAGGTGGAGAGTTGAAGAGAACGGGGAAGGGGATTTCTAGTTTCCTTTTTTAGTTGGAAAAGTAGGTTTGACCAGCAGTGACTCAATGTAACCAAAGGATATTTTAAAGGAATTCAAGTACACTACAAAAATTACAAATGCTGAAATGGAGCTGTTGAAAGAACATTTCTGAAGACTTTCCTGCTTCATTTCAAATGCAAGGTACTTGTCTTGGAAATGATAAATTGAGACAACACTTTCAAGCTCCCTTGGTGCCATTACACCAAATCATACAGGGTGACGTTTCTTTGATTTCCACTGCAAGACTTCATTACATCTTGTAGAACATCTCCCACCAAAAAGAACTCAGAAGGGATTAATTCAGTTAGTGTAAAGTATATTTTTCTATGTCTACATCTCTGTCCCATGTATATTAATAATTGACACGTTCATATAATTTGACAAAATGATCAAGCATTCTCATTTTATTTTCTGACTTCACAAATCAAACTGCAGTCTTTAAATTATGTTTTAAATAAATTGTGACTAAAATTACTATATAGCCTTCTAATAGGAAAAAATTGCATCTGACAGTTTTGGTTCTGGTGTTTGAAACTGCCAACCCAACCTTCAGCAACTTCTCTGTGAGTTTCTGTTTTACACAAGCCCTCTGCTGAACATTTAAGGCTGAGTACCAGAAAACCTATGTGGCAGTGCACGCACTTTCTCATAGTCTTATTCAGAACCAATTGTCCTATTATGAGGCTTCTAAGTGAAAACAGCCACTACAACCAACCAAAACTAGAGGGCCCTGTAGGATATTGACACAGTCTCAGTACTACGGCATTATCAAGCTCCTTCTTCTGGACAGCTCTGAGAAATACACTTGAACAGATCTCCTGTCCATTTATCCACTAAACGTGTTTCCTGCTGGAATACTTCACTGCCTCTTCCATCCACAACGCAGGCTTGCGGTATTGTGGAAAAGAAATTGCGTTATCCATCTTCAAAGCTTTTGCAACATTTTTTCAAAATCCAGTGGAGCATATATTACAAAGGAAAAAATGTAAAGCAATGGTGCTGTGCTAACCAAGAACACAGTAGGACTGCAATTCAGAGAGGATTACCAATTTCTTAGCACTGACTTTGCAGACACTGTGTCTTACAGAGTATTACAGAGATTGTTTAGAAACCTTCATGGTCAAAGCAGACATCCTGGAAGTAAAAGAAAAGGCATTTACAGCTGAGCTTGCCAGTAAAAAGATTCACACTGTTTCAAAAAGAAAAAATATCTATCTTCACTTTGCTGTGTCTCAACGAGTTGATTGTTCTGCCTCTCCATCCTAACATCCTAGCAAATCTACACAGCAGCTTCCACAAACACAGTTTTCTTTTTCTAGGACTTGTTAAATACCCTTACTGCGACAGCACCAAACCATGACACGCACCAAAGAAAAATGTTGTGAAAGTTCATAATGTCAGCAAATTCCCAAGACAGTATTGGTTTTATCAGCCCTTTTTGGTTTTCCCCCTCCCCAAGAAAAGCTTCACAGATGTTTCCTCATTCCACAAGAATCATATTGCTGATACATCAGCATTCTTTTACCCCTGTATCCTTCCTACTGTCCTGCTGCCTCCTGTGGTACCACTGCAGAGCCCATGCCAATAAGCCCAGCAGATGTACTATCCTGGGCTTTGGTACATATCCAGTTTCTTGTGTGGTTGTGTTCCACCAGGACAGCCTGTGGTGCTGACTGGGAACAGGTGAACAACACAAAGGTTTGAGTCAGTTCATCAAGTTATTTTGTTCTACAATGTACTTTGCAATTTAGCCTCCATATTTACTTCTTTCTCTAATTTTCAAAGGTTACAGTCATGGTTCTACAATGTCTGCATATTTCCCCTATACTTTGCAGTACAATTTGCTCTAACAGGGAGAAAAACATACCATTGCATTTCTCTTGACCTAGCTAGATCACTAGCTAGAGAGTTCAGGCTGGCATTTCTGCAAATACTGGGAGCACAGATTATACTCAATCTAATTAAAATAGTCTATAATTCCAAGTTAGCTCTTCACATACTTTAAACAAACATGAAATGGCAGAATGGCTTGACACAATTTCAAAGATTTGCACTTTGTACCTGCTGTTTTTCATCTGATTCTGGGTGGCCTTAAAACAAGTTTATCAAAACAAAAACAAGTATTTGTGAATCCATTGCTTGATATGCTTTTTTACTTAGTGTTCCTCTTCCTACCCAAAAGAAACACTTCTCATATTGAAAGATCCAGGTCCAGAAACCACTGAGGTACATGCTCAACATTTTTAAAGTCCAACTACAAACTCCAACAAGCACTTGATTTAAAGTCCATGCTTCAGTAAACTGAGGTTTATGAAATACGTAGCGTCTGATTCATGCGGAGTCTGAGTCACCAAAAAATATAATAAAAGCAACTGATTTTTATTCCTCTACCTCATACATGCTTATGCCACATCAAGGGTGGGAACACCACAAATGCAGATACTCCAGTGCAAAACTTTAAGAGCCACAAGATATGATACACACAGAGGCAGTGCATACATATCCCTCTCTGTTCAATGGAAACTAAAGATGTGAGCTCACACAGAAATTCAAGTGCTTTAGCTCATGTACAATTCCAGCAACACAGATCTAATGGCACCACCTTGCAGCAGGCTGATAGAATGATTTGTAGTCACTGTTCAACTGCCTTAAGGACCTGACAGCTGTCATTGAGAGATGTACTGAGTATGTAGTACAGCATATTTAATTTATTTTTAAAAACTACATTAAATTTTGTTGGGTTACCTGGTTAAAGCACCAAAAATTAGGGCAATACAAGAGTTCAAACTCTTCAAGCTATCAAGAGCCCTCTGTTCAGTCTTTAAAGTCACTTTCTCTTTTGTACAGAGTGCACTAATACAGAGAACATATCTCTCCGTAGCTGTCCTGCAAAGAATAAGGGTGACAGATCACTGTTCTTTTTATTCATATCAGCTTTCCACTACACGCAGATTAAGACAGCAACTAGTCTCACCCTACAGAACTAAATCAGGAGAAACAGTAAGCAAAAAGCAGGGGAAGAGAACACCAAAGATAAGGTACTATCAGAAAGAACATCAGGGTCTTCAATAAAACAAGAGAAAAGAAGAGCTACCTGAGAGTCCCCTCAGATGCAGGTTCCTTTCTTCAGAAAGTCCAGAATGTAGGATGCAGTGGAAGCCAGTGTATGAAAGACTGATCTACAGAGAAACCTAGAAACAAATGGCAGTAGGTGCCTAAGCAAGATCCTAATATCATCATATGAACAAGTACAGCAGCTTGGACTGTGTCTTACGAGTAGGAGGGTAAGCAGCTGACTTTAAAATATTTGCAAGAACGGGAGAAGATCTCAGGAAGTACAGTTAGAGACCTTTCAATGTTTTATCACCTTTCTTACTATTTATCTTTGAGTGAATGAATAACATCCTTAATGGCTGCTTCCAGATCATAGTGAACCTATGCTCCTGGAGAGAAGGTTCTCCAGTGCCTAATACAACCAAGGTGGGGCTATGACTGGCAGCAGTAGCTGGGCCTCAATCCAAGGATCCCGCCTAGCAAAATTAACCCATAGCGATTGACCTGACACTGGGCATGTCATGACACAAAACTGCCCTCAACACCTACCATTGCAGATTTTAAGCATTATTTTTTCCTTCCCCTGACTCCGGCTTTGCACTCCCTCCTCTTCTCTAGCACTGGCTGTGGTGCTTGATCAACTTCTGCTCACCACCAGACCTAAATAAACCCAGACGATAGTTTTCTCCTAACATGGCTCAGTGCTAAGACAGGAACCATTACAAAGAGAAACAAACACGGTATCTTGTACTTACAACCCACTGTTCTGCAATTGTTTTCTATCTTTAAAAGACTCATTACTCTGAAAAAAACCACAGCTTTTATTATTTGTGGCTTGGCCCTTCATATATTTATGGGTTTTCTGTAGGCATTTAAAACCGATCTTTAGACACCCTACGGATAGAGAGAAGATTTTTTCCAAACCGTCACTTGACAAGGAGTCAAATGCTTCTTTTGATTATTTTGATGGTGGTTGGAATGGGGTGGTGTGCCAACACTGGCACATTGTGTAAGTATTCCATCACCATCTATGGACAGAAAACAGCACAAAGTAGCAGCATATTGGATTTTTTTTTTCCATTTCGTGCCCATTCTTTAAAACTCAGTTTATACTTCAGACATTCCATTCCAGACACTGTCCATCCTTACAAATATGACATGTTTTTCATAGGTTGTTTGTTTTGGGTTATTTTTAACAGACATTATGCATACATTGAAACAACTCCCTCTATTTGTCAAGGGTATTAGGCCGTCTGCTGCAGTAACTTCACAAACCAGTCAAGTTTCACTCTCTTATACGCAGTCTGTTTAGCTGTAAAGTATAACATCCCTGACTAAACATTACAATGAATGCACACAGTACACAGGCCACCATGGGACATGAAAAGAGGCATGAATAATTTTCTGCTATTAATTAAATTGAAAATTTTGGGGGTTTAAGGTATAATTGCAGCTTTCCCTTCAGATCCAATTTTTAAAAAAAACAACAAACAAACAACAACAGCAAAAAAAACCAGTTAACATTACCCTTCATTTGCCTTTCTCTTTGCTCCAGAAACACCATTTCTACTTCTCAGAAAGTAGTGACAACTGAGCCTTATCACCTCATAGAACTTCAGGTTTAGGGATAAGAAATGTTTAACCCACAACCAGTTTCTCAGTGCTGCTTTCTCTAGCTGATGTGTCATTTGTTATAGAATTATTAATTAGTTCCATGATCCTGTCATAACTAGATGATTCAGCAAGTCTCACTAAACTACTTGCAAGACTGTTCATGAGCTGAATTTCCAGACATGGTTTCTTACTCCCTTTAAATGGCTACAGAAGTAATTTTTGAGTTGGCACTGAAATGACTGGAGAAGGAAGCCCAGTAAAAAACCTTCAAACAAATATCCTATATACAACAAATGGACAAGTTATATAAGCACCATGTAATTCCTTTGCATGTCATCCAGACTGGTAAACCCTGAATCCTCCAGCAGTTTTCACTCTGAAATTCTGGTAAAAGAGGCAGCTTTATAACTGTCCTCCATTTATCAAGAGCAAATTACCTCTGCTTTCAAATTCACTAGATTGTTATTGTCCCATTGCTAACCTACACTGCTCAAGCTGAAAGAAAACTTTGTCATTTGTGATTTTATCAGTGCCAAAGGGAGCACTGCTGTAGGGGAGCAGCCTTTTGCCTCCTGCCTTTGTGCAACAGGTGTGCACAAAGCTCTATGTTTCCTGAAGGAAGAAAACCAGAATGTTTGGGGAAAAAAAAAACCTCTCTCTCACATGGCTTTATGGGTTCCATAATGGTAACAGGCCTTAAAATGTGACTTAGTATTTTCAGTCATAATTCCAAGATAGCATATTTCTAAAAAGGAAATAGTGTTCAGATATTCAGCAATTCTGGCCATGGTTTCTTGCTGTTCAGTCAGTCCCCTCACAGCTGCAGGGGGGGCTCTGTGGAAGCCAGGCTGCTACAGACAGGGCTGCCTAATCAGCCCTCAGCAAGAGCTGAAGCCAGATAGGGCTCTGTCAGTCAGCAGAGCAATGACACACAATTAATGTATTAACAACAAGGGCAGAACTATATCATCATATGCAAATAACACTCCATTCACCATACACCAACTCACAGGCAGAGAGACAGCAATGAATCCATGGTATTTTTAAGATCTTGTCTGCAGAACTAGATTGTATACAGGAAGAACCCAGACATCTTGTGCAGAGCCACAAATTGACAAAATTTCATATTTCAACAATTACAGGATGAATAAATAACAAACTGGCAAGATGATGCATCAGCTAAATGCTAAATAAAGTACTATTTATATTTAAATATGTATATATTCCATTTTTCTTTTCTCCTAGACAAAACAAAACAAAACCAAAAACAAACAAACAAAAAACACCCAAAAAAACCCACTCAAGGGATGTTAATGCTGAGATTCTTCAATGCTGAGCTGGCATTGAAACCAAAAGGAAATTAAGAATGACCTTGTATAAAAGAACTAGCAAACGATGCTCATTAGCAACCAGCCTTAGTAAGGTAGTGTTGGAGGTAACCGAAGGCACAGCGAGTAAGAGTTACCATGGCCACTGGTTCAGGGACACTGAGGAGGAGCAGAAGAACAGCAAAGTGTGTCAACAGCATTAAATATACGTGATGAAAACCATGCAATAAGAAAACACTGAGCTAAGATTTATTTAACAAAGAAAGGAGTTCCCCTAATGCTATTGTGCATAAAAGTATTGATTTGATATTACTGATTAGGTAACTCCTTCCCCCTCCAGTTGTCATTCAAGATCATAACACAAAGGCTTTCAGTACAAATGGTGCCAGAACATTCTTTGGAAGATATTTTTTTTCTCTTTTTTACTGACAGATTATGCCAACTGAAATACCTCTTAATAATTTTAATTAGTTCCTTTCCTGGTTTTTAGTTCAAACAAAATTTAAATTAAAAATTATCTCTGTAAAGGAACAAGACTTGCCTAACCCTGTTCAGCATCATTTATTCAGAGCAAGCTGCACTCAGATGACTGTCCAGTGACCTATGACTGTGTACAATTTATAAGCCAAATGCCAAAAAGAAAAAGAGAGAGAGAAAATAAATTTCATTTTAATAGGAATATAGAGTTAATGAGTATGGGTTCTTCTTATTTTATTATCTAAACTACCTTGTCTGGCATCAAGTTAATTATCAACTATGCCTCACAGAGCGTTCTTTTAAAAAATTTCTGTAGAGCTAAAGCTTTCTTTGTCCACAAATAAACTTACTCCAGAAAGAAGATGAAGACCTGAGCTAAGGTTATCTTTTCCAAAGCAGTGCAATATCTGTTGATGTTACTTTAAAAGTAATAAATATCACCCAAAAGTTATCGGACACTTTACAAAGAACCTGACCCAGCTTGCATCATATTAAACAATTCTCAGTGGGAACTGGATCACTCTCCAATTACTGTCACAAATAATCTGTGATGACTGGATAATGTAGGTGTGAACCAGAGGGAGACAAAATGGGGGGCAACGTGGAATGTGAGAGAAGCAGAAGAGCTTTGTTTAAGATAGGCTAGATACTTCTGAGAGGCTTCAGACTGTCAGATTTATTAAAAACTGAAATAAAGGAAGGCTTTGCATTATTTCTAGCTTCAAAAACTGACAAAATGTGTGACAGGCAAATACATTTTTTCTGTCTGAACTTTTGAATGAGGTTGCTCATATTACAGATGAGTAGAAGGCATACATATTATCACAGTGAGGGGGAAAAAACCACTAACACCTACCATCCTGAGTGGTGTGGCACTGAGGTGCTGAGCTTGCCAGAAGACTGAAAGCACAGCCAGGAGCATACCTGGCTTATTCATTTTCCTTAGAAGCCTTTAATAGAAGGCAATCACACAGAACAAAACAACACAGCAAGCTTATCACTAGGTATATTTGAACATCACAGCTTGTGTTTCAGATTCCTCTTGCCACACTAAGACAGTCTGCAATTTGTGCTGACTAATTATTCTGTTTGTTCTTGGCAGGCCTTCTAACTGGCTTCACACTAATGCAAAGACAAGATTCTGTTCAGGACACTACTTCTGTTGAGAAAGTGGTTTTTTAGTTTAAAAAAAAAATTAATCAGAACTGACCCTTTTGCACCACACTAAGTAGGCAAGGACTGGATAAGAAGGTGGAAGAAAGGGATTATTTCAACAGCTACTTTTCCCCTTAGTGCAACTGAGATGATTAAGGGATACTAAAACATGATGTAGGAAGCCAGTCAGAAAGAAATTACAAACCCTAAAATCTGACCTAGAATAAGGGAATAGAAAAGAAGGAACTGTGTCCTAAAGGAACCTCCACGATTCTCCCAGCTCAATTCCACTCAAGTTTAAACCAAGGCAAAATACTTCTTGTACCTGTTCTCAAAGAGATGAAGCTTGAACACTATGTCATACTCTGACTAATGTCTTCCCACAGATTTGAACAGTGCACTAGTAGTAGAAGATACTATAACATGTAAAAAAAAAGTGGAAGCAACCAAATATGTAGCTATGAGATTTTTTTTTTCTCTTTTATTTATGAAATTGGTCACCATGGTTGCTCTCTTATATAACAGACCACTGATCTGCATTGCACATTTATAGCAATCGCCATTAATAAGCTTTTACTAGTCTTCCATCTGTAATGGTTAACTGTCTTCAGAGTAAAGGCCTTATTTCAACTCTGAGCCTTTCTTTATTCCCTAGTCTTTGCCTGTCTTTACACACACAGTAGACTTAAGTCATCAACTACCAAATTTTACATCAATGCAATTATATTTAATCAACTCTACTTGATACTTTTTTTTATGAGATTACAAGTCATTTTGACAAGTGCTATTTTCCACAGGTTCATGCTGATTGGCATTAATTACATTGCCTTCTTTTAATTCTTTAATAATTAATCTTTATTAATTTTGATATGCTGCTGTTTTGCAGAGTGCATAACTAGATCACCATGAGCAACAGTGTGCTTTCAAAATAGCAGAGAAGTTTGAAAAACACATTAAAGTACTCAACTGTAGAAGCTGCAGGTCAAAACCAAATACCATCTACCTTTAAGCTCCCTGTCCAGTCCTGACACAGCAACTCAGACCCACTTGCAGAGCAGAGAGCTCCTGACAGAAGCGGGTGGGGAGAAGACGGAAAACAAGAGTGTAAAGCCTCACAGCATATGAGGGAGATGCAAGTGTCCTGCATCAAGGCAAGGGTGAGCACAAACATGATTTGTCCTGAAAGAAGCAAGGAAGAGAACTGAGATTAAACAGGGACATTCTGTGAGCACTGTACAACTTTGAACTTACTTTCTTTCCAGTGCTTGCCTTGGCCAATGTTGACAAAAATTCAGCAGATCCAACTAGTCAAGAGAGACTTGCAAGCTGAATTCCTATTCTGATACCCATACTAAGGAGGAAAAGTCTGAATACAATTTATAGACAAATATGTATTTACATGCTCCAGTACCATCTTTGTGGCTTCAGCTACATGGGTATGAAGGGAATTTTCTGTTTGCAAAGAGACACATAAACAGTTAGAACTCAACTTAAAAAAATATAATTAGCACTTGCTGCTGTTCTTCTGTGGCTTGCATGCAAAATGAATTGTGCCTGGGCTGAATTTCCTGACCCTTCTCTATTCCTCTTTTCACTAGTAGCTGCAGCAATAAGAAAAACAAAGTGGTGCTAGTCAGTTGTCAGTGCAATAAGGCTCAGGGAGATGAGTGTCACTGTATTCATCTCTCATGACCCTCCACAGTGGGAGTCAAAAAAATTTGAAAATATACTAGTTCCAGTGTAAAAGTAAAGAGTGCTGAACAAACTGAACAGTCCAGCAAAAATTTACAGTTCAGACAGGTCTATTTACTGGTGTGCTTCCATGACCTATGAACACAAGATTGCTTGGAGAATCTGGTAGATGCTTACAGTAGGGTGAGTCTTGCAGGAAATGCAGAAATTCCTCTCATCCCCTGTATTAGCATGATCCTCAGCCAAATTTCTCTACAGATCACTGAGGGAGAAATCTTTCTGCAGACTGCTCCATGACTTTGCAGCCTCTTTGCAGCCCCATGACAGATGCAGCTCTAGGCTTACACCTTCTAATCCTAATCCTAGGCTTTGCTAAACTTCAGCTCTGCCAGCACCGAAGCCCCTATCAACCAGCTCACACAGGAGAAGCCTTTTCACAGCTTGCACTGGTGTTTTGCAGCCCTTTCCAGCCTCACACCTGCTGCAGGTCCAGGCTCCAGCTCCCCACAATCCTGCCGTGGGTCACCCCTGCTCAGCCTCAGCCAGTGCCCCGGGAGGAGCCCAATGCCCAGGGCTGCTCCTGCCTGTGCTCTGGGACTGGTCCTGGCCACCCAGTCCTGTCACCCAGCCCTGGCAGCACCTGACAAGACCTGGCATTAGCTGAGCCTTCATCCCCCCGGAGTCTACAGCGGCAGCCTGCACAGAAAAGCTCTCCAGGGAAAAATCCTTTTGCGGCCTACACAGTCATGTGGTGCCCAAATCGGCTCAATCTGCAATGATGGCTTTTTCCAAGAAACATCAATATTTAATGCTTCCTGAGCATGTGAAACAGAGGCTCAGCTGTCAGGGCTGTTTGACTTCCAGCCAAGGACTTTGCAAAGCAAATATGAATGATCTGTTATGGGTGTTCCACAGTACTGCCCATATTCACTACTAAAAGAGCAAATAAAACACTAGCTATAGAAACTACTACCTCTGAAGTCACACATCTTCTTACCAAATATTAAATAAATTCAGTCTCTCCTACCTACGTATCGCTCAGGTAAAAGCAATGGAAAATAAAGCCGGGGTCAGAGATTAAAACCTGAATCTCAAAATTCAGATTTCGAGCATGATTTTTTAAGTCCAGTCCAAGCACAAGCTAAATTGCACAGCAGCCAGAGCTCTCACATAAGCTGCTGATATATCTAGAACTGTACCTTGCTGAAGGCACACCTGCATGATATTCTCTCCAACAACACACTGCTTGCTCTGTCTACTAAGATGAACACCCAGGATGGTCAGGGGCTGGAGCATGCAATGTGGGAAGAGATGCTGCAACAGGATTTATTCAATCTTGAGTAAGTGAAGGGGAGCTCTTGGTGTTGTCTACAACTGGGGAGAGGGTTTAGAGAAGACAAGGCCAGACTCCCTCTTGGAGGTGCAAAAGGACAGAACAGGAGGCAAAAGACACAAATTGCAACAGGAAAGCCAAATTATACATTAAAGAGCACCTTTTTCCACCACAAGCATAGCCAGCCACTGTAACCGGGCCTAGAATTTTAGAAAGTCCATACAGAGATAGAAAGAAACCATGAAACACAGCCCGGAGTAACCTGATTTGACTGGACCTGCTTTGAGCAGGGATAACAAGATGACCTCCAGCTATATCTTCCAATCAGAATTATTCTGTCATTTTACAAACCTTAGCTTTCATGAAGCATGAAAAATACTGCCATAGATATTTTAGTATAAGGCTTTAAACATTTATTTGTTTGACAAATACAAAGCCCGCAAGAGATACAACCAGATTCTGCTGTAAATTAAAGAGGAATTTTGTTTCCATGAACATCTGGAATGTGTATATGCAATTGCCATACTGCTAAACAAAGAGCTGGCATGAAGAAAAAGAGAAGGATCTGTTTTCATTTAGGATATTGTCCCTTGGAGCTAACATAATGTATAATGTGTTTGGGGTTTAAGTGTAGTGATTTGTTTGGAATTAAATATAAACATAATTTCCAAAATTCAAGAGTGGTGTTTTATGGCAAAACCAGAGATAAATTTTAGTCAGAACACATCTATGAGAGCTGTCTCCTGAAAGTATTGAAAAAGTAATATTTGCTTCACAGGTACCATTTCAGAAGTTACTTATGTCTGTAGGTATCTGGATTCCAGTGGTAGTCACTGTAGCTTAAGCTCGTAAGCACTTCAGTAGTTTTTGAAAATGGTACTGAATTATTTGAAAATGGGTTCTGAATTATTCCCATCTCACTGCTCTTGGAAATCTGACCTCTTCAGCAATCTTGAATTCTTTCATTCAAGAATATTTTGTTTTGTATATATAAGGTATTTTCATACTTGCGCAAGCTAAACCTGAAACATTCAGTCTGTACGTATTCTTCATATCCAGGTGTAAACTTCAGCCTAGGTCCATGCCATCCTAATGCATGGCAACTTCATAGCAACTCTACTTATGGGAGAGTTAAAACCTCAGTTAGGTGCCTAATTTCTATACACAGAGTATAGGAAGATTAAGGCACTTGGCTTAATCCCATCCTAGCTTCCTGTGCTGAAAACATATAAACTGGCCCACAGGGAGCACTGAAGACAGACATTTCTGAAACCATTTCTTTTTCCTAGACCACAGTCCCTTTTGTAGCTCAAAACCAGGCACCTGTGTGGAAAAGGGAGTCACAGCTGCAAATTTCCTTCTGGGTGTAGGCACAAAGTCACCAGTAATAGCTGGCACCTCTGTTTTCTTTAAGATGTGGCTTCTGGAAGAAGAGAATTGAAGCTATAGCCCCTGCTGGACCTACAGGACCTGCTCTCCACATCTAAGGAAGGGCTAGTTCCCTCTCACTCACTGCCAGTGGCCCTGTAGATCCTGCACTCCTCCCTCCACAGTGAAGCATTCTCATCTGACATTTTGTTAATACAAGAGAAAGCACCTATTCCATCCCTGCATGCTATTAAAGACGTTCTTTTGGGTTGTATGAGCTGTCGTTTTTTACTCTTTTCACGTTCAGGGATGCCAAGAACCCAGTTCTTCAGTTTCCTGAAGTGCACAAATCTCTTGGTCACTATACAACTCCAGTACATTCATACATTACAGTGTGGTTACCTGAGGCACTATATATATATATATATATATATATTACCACTTTTTCCATGTCTTTCCATGTATATATATACACGTGTGTACATGTGTGTGTGTGTGCGCGCATGGATAAGCTTTGTCCTGGCATGAAGGCAAGCGTCATCCAAGCACAGAGTTGTACTCAAAGGCATATTGGGTTTGACTCTTCTTGAGGCTGAGCCCATCATCAGCCTTAAGAGAAGCAAAATTTTTACATGTTCTCTCTATTTTCTCATTCTTACTACTCATTAAGTGAAAACAATTTGCTGAGCACAATACAAACAAAAAAACTCAGTGCTCTGTCTGTGCCCATGTTCAAGACATACTGAAGATTTTGCTTTCTGTGACAGTAGATGTCAACAATGTGTAACAAACTCTTATTTAATTACTTTATTTTAATTATTTAATTTATTTTAATTGCTTATGCTTACAATTTCACATAACGTAATAGTGCAATTTCTGCTTATATGCAGGTCCTGTTTTTAGAAAGAAGGCATCTTTAGAAGGACAAATGTGATGAGCCAGAAATAAACAAATTCTGATTTCCTTTCTCACTGATACTAAATTCAATAAGATTATTCATAAAAGGCCCTTTGTATTTCCTGCTCATATTTGTGGACAATTAGTTTACTGATTCCCTTGTTTGAATCCTCTGTGAACGACACAGCCTCTGTGAAAACTCTCCAGACCTTATTACCTTAGGTATACCTAGCTTACCTTCTCTGACTGATTAATCTTATTGATTCAGGTGTTGCCAGCTTATCAGTTCATTCTTCACAGGCGAACAAAGGAAATTTTATGCAAGGGCTGCTCTTATGTCTCATGTTAATCAAAATTTACTGATTCAGGTTTTGCCTCCTCTCCAACATCTTTCCAGCTTGCATACAATTACATTACTTTACATACTGCACACTTGTCTGCAGCATTTTTCTGTGTTGTAGGGCTTCTCTGCAGCATACAGCATGTTGGTGCCTGTAGAGTCTCTGAATTCCCAAAGATGGGAACCAGATGCTACCATAACTATCCATACAAAAAATACTATCTTCCTTTAAAAAAGCCCTTGAAGGACTTTATTCAGATTTTATGAGCCATCAAGTGGAACAGCTGGGAGGTTTTTTTTTTTTGGTAGGGTTTTTTGTTTGAATATTTTTTTTCAATTCAACAATTTTCAAGCATAGACATTTGCCCCAAAGCATTTTACTTCAGATACACTATGTTTTTATTTCAGCTTTTGCTGCTGAATTCTACTCTTCATTTATATGTCAAAAATATTAGGATGCTCTTTTCCCACTCTCATGATTTTTACGCATATACTTGTGTCAGCAGTGAAACAACCATCACCTTTTTTGACTGACATACTCAATCCAAGAGGCAAAGGAAGAAGCAAAGCCTTTATAACCTTAGGAAGGCTTTTTCTTTTTTTTTATTCCTAATGATTTATACACTGAGGTACTTTCTGTAACTGACAAGAAAGAGATAGAATTTCAAAGGAACAGGAAAACAATACACCACTGCAGCAGATGTGTGCCCAGAGAAGTTATGAAAAAACAAAGATTTCCACATCTTATTGCATAAAAGGGCAAAAATGAAAATCACAGGTAATGGCAGTTTAACAGAAACAAGCAAGCAAAACCCTCTGAAAATAATCTACCAAAAAAAAAAAAATCTTATAATGAAAATGCTTTCTTTTAAATCATTCCTATAGAAATTAAGTAAAATAATAGTTTAGTCCTTTCTTTACGGCAATTTTTTCTCATGCTTTGTTACAGTGTTGTTGTCTGAAAAAGCAGAAGAAATACTCTTCCTTGTTGCTGCAACTTCACACACAAGTGCGTATGTCTTCCCAGATTGTTAAGTGCGACTATTATGACTCTCTAATGCAGCTTCCCACACAACAAAAGCAATGGCTCTTACCTACATTAAACCTATTAGAGCCTACACAAAGTGTGGTTACCTTTAGCTTCCCCCCCCCCCCCCCCGCCAAATATCAATTCTAATTTAAAAAACAGGCTCTAAAAGGCAACTATATGTTGTTTGTTACCTTTGTTCACTTCAGCAGGTCATTACCCTTTTCTAAATGTACTTCCTAAACATGCACATTTCATTATCATTCAAAATTTGTCTAGATCCAACTTCCTGCCATTACATTCTGACATGCTTTTGTCTGCTAGACTGAAGTCCTCTAGTATCACGTTTCTGTTCCCTGCAGGGGTTCCCTGCACATTGTCAACACATCTCTCTGTAAATCTGTTTGATAAACTAAAGTCAAGCTGTTCGAAGGCATGGTTTCTAAACTGTTAATCATCTGAGGGCCTCCTCCCAGAGTATTCTCTACTTTTTCAACATCTTTCTTGCCTGTGGACAGCAGAATTAAACAAGAGTATTCTATCCGTGGCCATATCTACTTCTAAGGCAGAGCTAATTCTTCACAGCCTCCCTTCATATGTTCTTCTTACAGACTTTCAAGATTTGCATTAGGGCTCCCGGCCACAGTGTCCCACTGTGAGCTCATATGCAACTAAAATCATGTCACAGATCTTTTCCAATAGCCACTTCTCAGTCCACTGGTCCCTTTTCTGTAAGCATGGTCTACATTCTTTACTGTTGGTTTTATGACATTACATCTAACCTTTGGCTGACACAGATCACTGTTACCAACCATCTTCCCAACACCATTTGAAAGGTTTAACAATGTTTTTCCATTTAGTGCTCTATGGAATTCTGTATCTCTACCAAATCTCAACAGGAGCAGAGTCATTTAACGTAATACAGGATTTCATCTAGTTTCATCTATTTAATGCATTCCAAGTTTGTTTCATATTGCTGTAATGTATTAATCAAGAATTCACAGGGTGTTTAACCAAACAGCTCAGTGAGATATATATAGATGGTAGTGTATAAGTTGTACTTTATTAACTGAACATGCAATCACCTTAGGAGTAACATTTCAATCCAGTATTACCAACACATGTTTTCCATAATCCTAAAGTCATTTGCAATTTTTTTTTCCTTGTTGTATCCCATCATAGGAATTTTCCTATTTGCCCTGCACCAATGTCAGGTGCAGTATGTTTTATGGGGACCTGGACATTTCTACTGAATTCTTGAATAGGTAATAAAGGTAGTATGCCTTAAATGGTGGCATACTACCTCCTTGGTGTCCCCAGAATTTAATGATTTAGTGAAATATTTCTGTTTCCTCTCCAGAGTTTTGTTTTTCCTCCTTCCCCATGCATTCCTTGATGGAAAAGATACATGCATTCTTACTGCTATCAGCCCCCAACATTATTTCAAGACTTCTGTAATATAAAATGTTTCTCTTTAACTTGTGGAACCGTAGGAATACTTTTTTCAGCTTTCCTTATGGAAGTCCACTTCTGATCTTCATGCATACAGAGAGAAATTGGGGAAAAAAAAGAACCCTACACAATCTAAATATGTGAAATCTAAAGACGCATAACTCAGAGTTGTTTTTTTTCCTGTGGGTTTTTTGGGTTTTTTTTGTTTTGGTTTGGCTTTTGGTTTGTTTGTTTGGTTGTTTTCTCCTGATGGTTTGCATCTCACTCATGACAGGTGATAGTGCAGGCTGACATGCTAGCTTTGGAGCACAAATCCCATTGAGAGAACCAAAATAAATCAGAATAAGCAAGTTTCAAACAGAAAGCCTAAGGCTAATTAGGTGATCTGAACTAGAGACCATGAGGCCATTGGGAATCTCTGAACTGTGCTATCTTGCAGTTTTTAGAAATAAGTAGTTGGAAGTAACTCAAATGTCTCTCACCTTGCACAACAAATCAGTTATTTCCAAAATATAACATTGCTCATTAAAGTAGTTGTGTCTTAATACAAGGTTGATGCTGCTGTAGGAAAGGGCATACAAAGAGGTATTCAGACAAGAAACAACTATAATTTCTGTTAATGTTGTATTTTCTGTCTTTGCCTAAATTTCCAGTTTTCACTTAACTCAGCATTCTTTCTTAGATTCAAAGAGATTCTTGCTGTAATTCTCAAAACAGAGCAACTATCTTGGTTCCTTTCTCTCATGACTGTTGGGATGATAAAACCAAAGATCACATCAAAAATTAGCAGCAGTAGTTCTTTAGCCTGGTTATTCAAAAAAATGTACCAATATACAACCTACATGCATCTCTGACTATACCCTAAGAGGAGATTTGAATCCATTGCTTAATTTTGACAAGAAGAACAGAGATATTAAAGAAATTAAATCTCTATTGATTTCCTGAAAATAGACAGCTGAAGAGGCAGACCCTGTCAACACTTTAAACGAAGATATCATTGAAAATTCTTTATTAAACAACAGAAAACACACTTGAAGGAAAAGCATCCAGAATTCCCCAAACATACAAAAATCCCTAAAGTTACATTCCAACCTCATAAAATCTCAAGAAATGCGTTCACAGGGAAAATTGTGGCTGTTAGTTGCAATGTTCCTGTAATTACTTATGAATGTGTATATTCATTTCCTGTTTTATTCTTTAACAGGTCTGTCTCCTGAAAGTCAACCAGTATTGTCAAATCAAGTTGTGTGGCAGAAAACTCTGGAGTCGCTGTCCTGCACGCAATGCATTCATATATTCCTGAACTTAAGTAACGAAGAAAAGACCAAGAATCTGACCGAAATATGCCAATGGACAGTTGTGAGACAGGCATCATATTCAATTTAGAGCTGAAAAAAGAGGTGAGATTCTAAATCTCTACTTGCAATGAGCCACCTAGTCATGTGTACAAGTGGTCTTATATTTTATAAGCACATTACAGGGATAAATATATACAAGCCCAACTGACAGTTGTCTATCTAGTGTTAGATTATGTGGCAATAAATAAATACTTCAACATATCAGCACGTTTTCTTGTTGGGTTTCTATTCTATGAGCAAGGAAAACTAAAATGCCCTGTATTCCTTGGTAATTGTAAGGAAAAGCCAGTCATTCAGCAGTTGAGCAGATTGCTCTCAAGGTTAAGAAAACACTGACTGAGCACCTGATGGAGAATGCTACAGACAAGGAAAAGCACAGGTGAATTTCAAGGCTGCTGGGGCAGCGCTATAGCAGTACTTGTAACAGGAAAGCAGTAATCAGAATAAAAGCTTGCCACTGAACTTCCACATGTTTAGGAAAAAGTCTCGTTACTATGGATTTATGTTCTCTTTGAGCAAAGGTTATTTTGATGTTTTTAAAAACAGAGAGAAAAAACAACTGGTGGTGCATATAATTTTCTGCTATAGACAGTGCAACTACATCAATTCATCTTTCTCTCTCCACAAATCAAGATAGAGACACTGTAAATCAGAACTCTCATGTCAAGGTTTAAGGGAAGCAAGAAATATGCAAAACAGTAAATCAACATGAGGTTTTCTTTACTATAGCTGGCAGTCACAACTATACTAAAAGTCAAAAGATGAATGCTGACCATTTTCATTTCCACTTCCCTAAGAGTGAAAACAAGATTGAACATCAGGAATCTTTGGTAACAGGTGCTGAGGGATTACTACTTAGGCTGCCATCAATTTTTCTCAGTGTGTATGTCAGGTTTCAGGGAAAGGCAATGTTGAAGGAAGGAAATAACCTTAATTCTTTTTAAGTTTTTCTAAATCAATGCAGGGAGCAGATGTTCAAGTAGCCAGTATTCTGGCACTCAAGAAGCCCTGTTAGAAATTAGAAGACAAAACCTATGGTTAATTAGCCTCCCCCTTTTCAATCTGTTGAAATCAGCAGAAAATCACAAGATGTGACAAGTAGTAGAAAAGAAGTTACCTCTGTTTTAGCATAGTGTATGGAGAGCATCAGGAATTCAACTTCCATACACATAGGTACTTTTGTAGTGAATGCTTGACATGACCTAGAAGAATTAGGAACACAAATCCATGAAAAACTGCCTCCTTTTTTAACAAACCACTAAAATAGTCAGGGCCTCAGTGCCAGATAATCAGCATCTCATACTCTTTCCTGCATGCAAAGCATTTATTGGTACACGGCATCTAAGACATGAGTGGCGCAGCAAGAATGGGCCAGCACAGTCATTTACAGGTCTAAAGCCTTTTATCAGTAATCAGTGGGTACAGATAGCCAAGGCAGACTTTAAGCTATGGGAACAACTCAGAACATGGGACAAAGGCCATTGCTAATTACTGAAGACTGTAAGTGTCTTGGTTACCTCCTTCTGCCATGATGGAGTCTACGTAACACACAAAACTTCTACAAAGCATTTACATTGCATGAAGGAGATTAAGTAGGTGTTTGCATTACTGGCCCTTTTCATTGTAATATAATCAGCTGTTGACTCTAGCATCTCAGAGAGGAAGAGTCTTTTCTTACTAGGTAAATGGGTCTTTGGTTATGCATTTTCATGGATTTGTACTTGAGAAAATAAGCAGACAGAAAAAAGAAGGGAAAAGTGTATATAAATACATTGTATTCACAGATGCAATTTTGAATATAAAAACTGAACACAACTGATAATATAAAAAATAATAGGGAAAAAAATTCCAGTCACAGGGTCAAATTTGTGTATCTAAAAAAGTAAAAATTAAAATGGTGCAAAAGACACATTTACAGAAACGAAAGTTTATAACTAAACACCACTGATTCCTACAGGAATCAGAAAAATCTGGGATTCTGGGTTTTAGGCAATATATACCAGGAAAAAATAATATAATGAATTATTAGGAGACAAGACATCCATTTCAAGACACTCTTAAGCAGAAAAAATTCCACTGAATGTGTCCTTTGCTTTACAGAACGAGATATTCATTGCATCACAGAGAAACATTATATCTCAAACTTTACAAAGAAAAAGGGAGGCAAGGAGCAAATTTTCTCAGAACTGTGAAAGACTAGTTACACAAGAAACTGCCAATCTTGATGAATATTTCAATAACAACATTACTTAGTGATTACCATTACCATCAATACAAAACAAACCATATGTGGGGCAAGTGCAGATCAGAAAACACTCGCCTTGTGCAGCACATAGAAGCAGGTGTAGCATATTTCAATAAAGAAATAACATCAAAGTAACATACCTTTAACAGACTGGAATATTAATTTCTCTGCTGAATGGTAAATAATATGTTCCTGGATAGTAATCTTTTCCTTCAGATTCTTCTAAATCATTTTTAAAACATGCTTAGACCAGAAAACCACATTTGTTAACTTTAAACGTACAGAGTTGTTTACCTTAAGTGGATTACTTTGATACTAGGAACATGAAGAGGATTTACATCCTTTTCATCAGTTACATGCTTTGAGGCTAAGCAGATGGCACGCCCCTGGAAGTACAGTATTCTACGATAATCTAGGGTAGTTTTAGATTATTTCTTTTTATAGCTCCATGGGTCGCTCCCCAAACCCTATTTAAAAATTAAGGTCCACGATACGTATTTTGAGATGTGAATGCAAGCTAATAATCTGCAACCAACATATAATGGATGTAATCGGCATAAAGATTCAAATTACTTTTGTTCACAGCCCATTGGCAACTTAAACAAATCCCAACCAGATTTCCAACCCAGGTCCAAAGACTGTATACATTTTCTTAAGCTTTTGTTTAAATAATGGCAGCATGCAATATCCAAAGATTCAGATTCACCATTGTTTCAGTCATGTACCCTGCACAATTCTTGTTAGAAATGGACCTACTCTGGAATCTTGCTGTTAAGCCTTTGGGTTGGTGTTTTTTTTTTTTAATCAAACAACATGAACTGATTCAAACAAAAGTGTCATGGGACATGTGTCAGCTTTGAAGAAAAAAAAAAATCAATGGAAATTGGGACCCAAGATAGAAGTATCATTCAAAATTAGAGATCATTTAAATACCTTTGCTTTCCCTCTTCCAGATGTGGCACTTAAGTCTTAATTTTTTCATTGCATATCAGATCATTGTCTCCCCAATTACACACTGACTATTCTTGCATGTAACTCACATAGTCTTTCTCACCAAGTTATTTTCATTTTGTTTACACTGAACATAGAAAAGAGTATTCCTTATGCCTCAACTGCAGCTTTCTTTCACTTCAGTAGAGTCACAATTCCCTTCTGACTGGCATTTAATTCATATGCATGAAATAACACCAGTAACAGAAAGCAGAAACAGCCTTCTAGTTAGGGCTCTCACAGCAACAGGAAGCACAGAAAAGCAGTGACTATGAACACAGATCTCTTGCATTACTGAGGAAGGTTGAGCAAGTATGAAAAATCAGCCACTGAAGTTGTGCACTCAAACCTAGGTTCCAATTTTAAACATTTAATGGTCTTTCAGGAAGACTGAGATCATTGTGATTAAAATTTCCCCCATGAGCCAGCCCAAGACAGGCTTTGAAGGTACAAATATTTGTGAAAAGTATTTACAGATGTTTCCAAACTTGCTGCCAGCATTCCCACTGAAAGATAGTCTCTGGATCTTTTATCTTAACAGTCTTTTTATGTATTTCTTATGCAGTATAAGCATAAGCATCCTTATCATATTATATATGATAAGGATGAGGGAAAAGAGTCAGAAATTCTGATCAGAGTTATTAGTATATAGTTCTTTAAAATGTCCAAGAATCTGACCACAATTTAACTGTTAAATTTAGTTTGTTCAGCTAATGAAAGAACTGTTAGATTATCCACAGTTTAGACAGCAAGAAACCAGAACATGTTTTCACCCAAGTCTCAGAAAATAATTTTCTCTGAAGGATGTTGAGGTGACAACTATTTCGTATCAAGAACTTCCCAAGTTCTTGATGGCAGTGCCCAAACTAGGAAAACCACTGCATGGCTTGAAAGAGCAACTGGGTCCACCACTCTTCAGCATGAAGAAACACTACCACCTGAGTCACCTGCTGTTCAGACTAACACATTCTTTAGAAAGGCACAGGTGAACAGCTTTCACTACCTGACAGGTAGCCTCACAGGCTCTTTCCTGAGAGGTCTCTGAGGCCTCTGCTCCAATGTCCTGGGTGTGCCTGCATAGCCTGATGTGCACCTGCACCAGCCACAGGAGTATCAACAGCAGATTCCTGACCTGACCTGGCTCTCACATCTGCCAGTGGCATGCTTCAGCTACACCAGTTACAGCCAGACTACCCACACAAATCCAGTGTTTCTCCTGTGGACCTTCTCACACCAAAGCTGGGCTCCGTGGAACAAGAATATCCTCTTCAATCCATTTCCTTCTCTACTAGATGCTGCCTCTGTTTCTTACCTGTTTTTCCTGTGCATGTTCTGACAAATTCTCTGTTGCAACGTCAGGAAAAATTTGTTTTTGTAAACTTGCCCAAGACCTCCAAAAAGCTCAAGCCAGGACATTAAAATGGTGTGCCTACAACACATAGTAGTCTTTAAGGAAAAGCTCTGGTGCTTCCAAATTCCACTGAGCTTTAAAACAGACATATACACAAAGATTGTATAGACTAACTATAAGGAAAAACAGCCAACATCAAAAGCTGGGTGATTAAATGAAGTTTTCCACATGTATGCAAAAAACACGGAGGCATGAGATTCCAGGGTTTCTGGAGTGCTAAGTCATCAAAATAGCACAACAGCTTTAACAAGAGGGTCCCACAAATACTGTCTTCATATCAGCTTTGCAGTACATGCAAGATGCAAGAGAATTTTTAGAAATATTCCAATAGGATTCTCCAGAATGTTAGGGAAATCTGTGGAATATTCAGCAGCATTTTGAACACAACATTCACTGTACACCTTGGCGATAGTGCACTGCCTCACCTCCTCCCCTGCTGCCAAACCACTCAGGGATGGAGAACGAGTGAGGAAAGAGTCACCAGCAGTTTTTCCAAGAATTAAGGTAACTGTAAGTCGAGCTTATACCAGACTGAGTAGCTTCATATGCATTATACATGCAACTAAGTTTTTCTATTCTTATTTTGTCTTAATGTAAGAGCTTTTAAAAAAATTGGACATTCTGTTTGAAAAGCATGCCTTGCAACACCTACAACAGTAGCATTGTGTGGCACTCTTTATTGTTTAGTTGCATAAAGACATGGAAAATGATCCCTAGAATAGATTTTTCAGTCTGCTTTCAAGATTATCTATATACCCATTAGGCTCAATGAATCCAAATATGACTATATCTAATTTCAGACTGAGGCAGGCTTTTGTTCCAAATACACTGCTATACTTCCTGACTCGCAACAGGAAACAACTTTAAAGACTAACATTCAAAAATATGTCCTCCTCAAAAGTTTTTACCTTTTTTTTACGTCCCAAGTGAAATGGGCTTCTGTGTCTCTCCTTTGTTCTGGTGCAAAGTTCTTCCTCCCCAGTAAAGCAAGTTTACTGTGATGGGGCAAACAAGGAACAGCACCAAGATGCCAAAAACTTTAATGTATTGTCACAGACAACAGAAAGCCTCTGGTCCAGTTTTGACTTCTAGTTCCTGCATTGTGCTATCACCCTCAAAGAGACTACTGAAACTCTACAGCCCAGTCACAAGAGAGAGACTTTTTATTCAGAAGGGCAGGTTTATTTGCAGAGTAGTCAGGCCAAAGCTGAAGTCAGAGTCCCAGAAGTTTTCTTCTCCATGTAGAAACCAGCATTGACAAGAATAAAATTACTGTGCCCCTCGGCCTGAAGAAGCTTTACAGAGACACCAGGGAAACAAGTGACAGAAGGCCCTTCCCTCAGTTCCTTGGCAGTATCACCAAAGATACTAATCTACTAATCCCTTAACTGGGGTGGCACACTCCTACATTGTACTGGGAGGACACAAAGCAAGAGGCTGGCACAGCTTAGGCTGCAATAGCTCCAAAGATGCTATGCCTCTTAGGACAAAGACCCAAACTGGAGGGAGAAGTTAAGTCATGCAAAAAAATTCTAAAATGCTCTGTAAATGATTCATTATGAGTAAAGAATCTTAACATTATTTCACATTCACTAAATGAATTATTCTTATCATGAATGTGTACTGGTAATAAGCAAGATGATGCTACATTAGCATGATTGAAGCATATCTGAGACAAAAATAAGTGATAGCCCTAAACAAAAAGGCAAATTCAATGCTTGTCACTAAAAGTACAATTGATTGAATTCAGTTTCTGTGTCAGAATCACCATTAGAAATTCATTATTCATACCTATATCATCTAATATTCATAAGTCTATCAGCTGAGCGCTTTGGACAGTTTTCAGTGTTTGTTCCCTTAAAGCATTCACATACTGTCCCATGGGAATCCTGATGTGTCATAAGTTCCCTCGCAGCAATATCCTAACAAATGACAATTCATAGAAGTTGCAGCCCTTTTAGCTGGTTTGGAAATCTGTCAGCTATATATCATGAAATATAACAGTCAATTATTGAGACATCTGATAAGTCTCCTGGTTTTTAAAAAAACTGAGAGTTACTGTGGCCTTAGGATACTTCCCCATGGCTCAATGCCAGCTCTAGGCCAGTCAAGTAACTATCACTGCTGAAGCAGTAGTGCCTGAGAACAGAAAAATTATGAGCTCCCAGTATTCCATGCCTGATATTTCTGAAGCAATTACAACCAAAAGTTCCGTGGATACCTTGACATTTCCTCCATACTACAGTATTTTCATTAATTGGATTTTTTCCTGATGATGGATGACTTATATCTGAGCCTTATCTGAGGTTTGCTTTGCTTGTTAGGGAAGTTAAGAGTGAAATACTGTGGGTCATTATTCAGATTTCAAAAGAATAGGTCTTCAACTCTGAACTTGAGCTTTACATTGGCAAATTTCTCTGGCTTTGCAATAATTTCTTACTTGCTCACTGTGAAAACACAGCATGTGACACACATTCAAAAAAAGCATATATAGCTGGTAGTCACTACTCCATGCATCACTGACAATCATAAAAAGCAAAAGCTCAGAATTCATAGGTCTGGTACAAAGGACTGTTTCACATTGTAAACAGTGCTGCACCATCTTAATGAGTTAGACAACCACTGCCTTCTACTTCTTTTTATAATACACGTACAAATAAGCCCCGGTGCTTCTTACCACAACTTGACAGAAATGCAAATAGACACAGAAGATGAAAAAAAAAAGATTAGTGATTCAGATTTGGAAAACAGCTTGGCAATTTTCTTGTTAAAAGGTCAAGCAGTGAACAACTGACTTGAATTAGCTGCTTAAATTGCCAGCAGGTGATGTAACTTGAAATCCAGGACAAAACTGACTTAGATGAGTGATATTAATCTAATTGTGCAATACCCAAAACTAGACACTTTTGTCTTGCTAAGTACAGTTTAAAAATAAACAATCTAAACATGAGATCTCTGCTGGACCAAGCACACCCAATAATTCTCAACATCAGCTAGAAGCTAACAGAGTTCTACTTAAAATGCTACGATTTACACTAGGGATTTTGAGTAAATTTAATTAGCTTCCTACATTTCAGCGAAGTATATTAAGAGAAAATGAATTATTTCAGCATAAACAATGAAACAATGAAGAACAAATTAGTTAAGTCATCTTCATAAATCAATTCATGCTAAAATATGCGCTAATCCCAATCTGCACTCCAACTAGATATTACCATGCGTGTACATTCAGCAATTTTAATTTAAATTGCCTGCAGTTAAACAGAAAAGGGCAGCAAACCAAGACCACTGTCATTCACATTTGCTATTGCTGCATCTCATCTATAAAGAAAAATGGCAGAGTTGCCCCAAACAACTGGATCTTCTAAAATGTTACGCTTAATCCTTTTACACAACTCACTTGCTGTATGACATATGACACTGATCGAACATGTGCAGCCCTCATGTCAGTGAGGAAAAATAGGACAGGAAAATCTTTTTCACAGATTTATGGAGTCCAACAACTTTATAAGTTTTCCATTTACCTTTAAAATAAAATAGAAGCATGTGGAATTACTAATAGTTTGGCTCTCTCAAGGGAAGGAAGCTGATCGGAAACTGCTTGAGGTGCTCACTCAGAGTTCACTCCATGTTTTGAAATCATGATCTCTCACTGGATTGGACTGGAAGTGCTATAACAATGGCTTATTCTCCTGTTTCATTACTCTTCCCAAGTCAATCTTCTAATTAATAAAAAGCATTAAAAGCCAAGTATTATTTCAATGTCTTTTGTTACATAAGGATTCAACTGCGCTAAAGAGATTCTGTTCTGGAAAGAGCACATTTCTGCACAAAAAAACCATTTTTGTTGGTGATAATTGATATTTCACTTATTAGCTGATATGCCCATTTAACAAAACATTTTATTAACAAATTAATCAAGACAGCCATAAGATTTTTTTAAATTAAACTTTATCTCATTGATTTTTTTAGCAATCTCTGAATATTCAACATAGAGCATGTTCCAAGGCTGAATTCAGACCCATAGGTCAATTTAGTGGAATGATGGGGACTGAAGCTGAAATCAGAATCCTTAACTTTTAGTATGAAAGTGAAACTTTGATAATTTCCCTAGATGGAAGTAAAATTCAATAAAGACATCTGAAGATTGCCACCAAACTGAACTAGCTGCCTCCAGTTAGCTCTATTGTTAATCATCTGTCTCAGGAAATTATTTGGATGGGCCCTTCTCATTCAGGGATACACCCCTGTAAATATGTCACGAAGTCAAGTGCTATTCTGGGAGTGCAAGCACATTTTAACCAAAATCAAGCATTAAAGAAATATTTTACAGAAGAGGGTAGAAGCATCATTCCATTTTACAGATAAATGCATGTAGGTGGATTAAACAACATTTTCATGGTAATTCCTGCAAGTTTGCAATAGATCTGTATCTACAACCATGTTTTGAAGTGTACTGTAGTTAGTCAACCCCACTTCTTCACTACAGAGTTGTCTCCTTTAAAAGAAATTATGTGTCCAGTAAAGGAAAATCTGAGAAATTTCTCTTACCTGGCAAAAAATGATGCTGCCACCGAGGTGCCTGTGGATACTTCACTGGCAACATATGTGCTCTGGGAAGCAGGGAAGCTGTACAGGGAGGGTTTATCTGCATTGTAGCGGTTCAATGCTGCTTCAGTCAGGCCCTCTCGACTAGTCTCTGTCATAAGCTGAGATATCTGAAGACAGAAAAAAAACAGAAGTGTCATCAGCTAAAGCTCACTGGCTGACCCGTCCTAATCCAGCAATGCCTCCAGATTGCAGATGGAGTGAGAGGCACTTCACTCACTTCCTCTTCGCTGCTCTGTGGACAAGCTTATTGCTGCTTTCATACTAATCTACAGTACTTAAGCTCAGCTCTAAGCTTGTCTGTATTAAAACGAATGGGATAAATTTTTCCCGTCACAAAAAATGTCAATAATGTATATGGTTTTCCATCCATACAGAAAAGAAAGAGTAAACCATAAGATTTGCTTGGTCTTACCTCAAAATAAAAGAAAGACAGATTTGATTTGTGCAAAATATGTGTATTTTACTTTGGGGAGGGGTGAGGGGGAATTAAAAGAACAACATATTTTTGCCTTTGTAAAATAACACCTCTAGTGTATTAAGCATTTTTGTTGACCTTTCTCCAGCAAACTCAACACACAGCATAGGAGGGAGTGCCTTGGGATCTTAGACAATTTATCATCTCTCTGCAAAATTGGGATCATTACCATTAACTTTCATTGCCTTTCTTAAAAGGTTTTAAACATCATGTGATTTTATTCTTCTGATGGCCCAGCTAACATTTTTTTCCCGTTAGGAAATCTCATCTCAGCCTTTCATTGTCTGAAAAGAATCAGAGTTCCATCAGACTTGACCCAGTTCTCAAATCAACTGAAAGATCTTTGACTTCAGAGAAAGCTGGGAAAGCTCTACTGTAGCAACTCCTCAATACTTTTAATTCAGTTTCTTGACTTCTTCTGCATGAATTTACAATGCTGTAATGTCATCTCCAATACTTAATGCAATTCCTAACAAATTCCCTTTCCTCCTTCCCTCATTTCCATGACAAATAGCTTCTGTTCACTAATGCATGTCTCAAGATTGTGACATATGCCTAAAAAGAACCCTCTCAGGTTATTGCTAGCAATCATCCACAGCATAGTTTCCATCCCCCTGCAAAATGTTTCCAAGAGGTAATCTCTCACCTGTTCATTTTCATGTCTACTTATCACCACAAAAAAAATAAAACATCTTTGTGAGGCACATCAAAATAAGTATTTGAAATCATCCTGAAGTTCTTTTTCCACTTACGCTTTATTTATTTCACCTGTTAACCATTTCAGTTATTAAAAGCAAAGTTGAAGAACTGATTTTTATTTGTGAGAGAGAGAGAAGACATGGCATGGCAATAGTTTTTAGGCCAACTATCATGCAACCTCTGTTTCTCTCATAGAAAATTGCTATCCATTCTGCTATAGCTAAGAAGATAATCTAAGTGTTTATCCTTATTTTATATACTTTTAGACCGATCAACTGTAATACTTCAAGAACAGGAGTGCTAAACTAGCCTCTCTATTTTTATGAGGAACCAGAAGAATTGCTGAAAGTGCCCCCATCATATTAATCCCATGCTGAGCCATTCCAACATACAGGATTCACTACACTAAATAAGCATTGCTCTCAGAAGGCTATAGCTGAAAATCTGGATTTAAATAATCTCATACTACTGGCAGAATGCAGGAATTTAGACTGTCTGCCAGGATACCTCCTTAAATTTCCAGTGTGCAGGCAGACAGTTCTTCAGGGTCCTGCTACCCTATGTACGTCCACCTGGAGCACCCAGCACACTTGAATTCACTAAACAATATTTCCTTAAATAGTACATAATACTAGATAACTCAGCTATTTATCTTTGCAATGAACTAACACAAGATTCTGCTCTGTCCCCTTCAATTATCCTGAAACCAAATTCCTCACCTTCCCTGTTGGGAACTGCTAAACAGACAGCTCTTCCTTCAGAGAAGAGTGCACATATAAACCTAGCCTCATCTTACTTCATCCAAGGCAAATATATGTAATCAGGATGGAGTATCATTAATTAATTACCATTGCCGACAATGCCGCTAGGAAGGGCTACTCCCATGGCAAATGGACAGCAGTTAAGAAGTTGGTGAGTTGATTATCTCAACTGCAATCATAACCTCCCCATCTTCTGCCAAACAAAGATTTGCAGTTGCAAAAAAGAATTTCCACAGCCAGCACAATACACTTCTATTGGCGTCAGCAGATTCCCTGACATCATGAGATGAAGGCTGGAGAGAGGCATTTCAGACAACTGTAAAACAGGAAAGTACTTGTGTGTATTGGTGTTTAGGACAACATAAAAGCCACATCACATTGGTGACACAATTTCTGCAATTATAAAGACTTTCCGATGATCCTCATCCACATCCACAAGTCGAACATGAACTTCACAGAGCAATAAAATGCCTCAAACTGATTGTGCACATTGCCTGATTGAAAGTATCACTTTCAAGCTTCCCAAAAACTGTCTAGATGCTTGGTTTCTGAGTTTTTTTGAATAAGTAGTTCTTAAACGCAAGCGCTCAAAAATAATCACTTACCAAAGAGACATGAGATTCCTTTAGAAAGATACAAACCACTTCCCCTCACCTATGCACTCAGAGAGAAGTAGGTATTAGTCAGCAAATAGAATGTTAATGTTTTCTAATACATGGGGATGAAGATTTTATAAAGCCTGGTATTTAGGTCAAATTTCCTTATTGTAAACTATAAAGGAAATTAAGAAGATGGTGGAAATAATCAAATATATTCACAGATTCTGTATTTGTGGAGTACCACAAATACAACAGAGAGAAGTAAGAAAAATAATACTTATTTTAGTAATCACATCTACTATGGGCAGATACAGAATTGGGTTGTTTTATGTAATTGAATCATATGTAATATATCATATCATATCGTATCATATCATTGCTGTTTTATCACGTGTCCTACACAACAGTACTGCAGGGGTGGTCAGCTAAAACTGCAAGTTCTGGAACATCTCTATGTTACTGACCACCAGCACCTCCTGGACAGGCAGCAGCTCTCCCTCCTGCTCACTCACACTACTTGCTTTGTCACAGAAAACAGGGAGCTATTGTTTACATTGACACATCATCTGCAAAAAGCAGCATCCCTGAGTGCCCTCCTACAGACACCCTGGATGGACATTCATAAAACAGCATGTTTGGCTTGTAAGGGACCCTCTTGATCTTGAGGGTCCAGCAACACTGCCTGATTTCCTTACTGATGTTGGCACACTTCCCAGGCAAAAATTCTGTTTCTTCGCAGGAACTCATTCAGAACTAAGTTCCAAATGAACATGAAGTCTATCCTTGCGCTTCACTGATTTACTCTTTTCCTCAGCAGGGACACTTCTTAGTCAAGATTGTATTACAAGGATACCAAAATGGGAACATACCTAAGACACAGAAGAATCAAGATAAAATAAGAACTGGCCTAGCCACAGTTCAGGATCTCCTAACCTAGAAATGATCTCCACTTCTAGCACTTTTTACTTTCTGCCATTGTGGGGTTTTTTCAACAGTGAACTGTCTGCAGAACCAATGAAAGCTGAAATATTAACCTGAATTTCAGACATTCTCTAATTCCTAATCTGGGAAACCTGAAACACTACCTTGTGTTACACAGGAAAAGGCCCACAGAAGTATCTTGCGATACTGCAACACTCATAATCTCTAATTGGTTTTGTCTGAACAAGTTCAAGTCACTCTGTTGCCATCTTTTCCTTACATCCTTTTGGTCATGCAGCCAGTGGAAATGAAAGGGAAAGGTGGTGCTATGCCAAATTCTGTGTCAGGCTGTAAACCTTTTATGTATCCAGTACTTTCCAGAGTATTTTTTATACTTTGTTATACTTAATTTGTTATACAAATTTGTACATGTGGGTTAATCTGCAGGCTGAGTACCTCACTAGACACCAAGATATGTGCCCACAATATTTGGCTGATAAATTCTCATTTGTTCCCAGAATCCAGTACATATACATAAAGCAGAGAGTAGAAAGGAGCCCAAAATATTCACATATCCAAAGACTACTGACTTCAAGTCAGTTATTTTGCATTTCTTTGTTCTGCCTCACAGATTTAGAATGTAGAAATAATTCAAACTATTAAGCCAAACTGAAGAGTGGGATTTGGAGGCAACCTTATCATCTCATTTACTCTGTGCTCCAGTCACAGTACTAAATTAGCTCTTTGTCTTCTGGCCCTGCTTTCTGAAGTTCACACATATACAAACTTGAGTAAATCACCCAGGACATATCATGCATTTAAGGAAAAATACTCATAGAACAGACACTTCAAAAGCTCTTGAAGATTTTCTTTTTTTCCCCACCCCAGTTCAAAAGATATAGTTGAAAATTACACTTTGAGCATTAACAGACTCAGGTGATTTTTCATTTTTTTTTAACCTTTCTCTTTTTCCACACTAAGATATGTCTGGCAAGCACAATTCACAGAAATCTGCCTCTTTACTGTCACCATCTCTCTTAGTAGATGTCGTTTCTGTACTTAAAGGGGAAGATACTTGATTCCTAAATTCTCTCTCTTTTCTGTGAGTACCCACGTAGCATACCCATGAGGTTTAAGATCGGTTAATAGTAGATATTTTGAGAAATTCTTTTATAGAATTGTTGGCCATACATCACTACCTGGATAAGCAGCAAAAAGACAAAGCATGAAACAACACAACCTTTCATGCTTCAATAAAAACCTTCTAAGTGCACATGGAACAAGACAGATGTCCTTCCCAGGGCTCCATTTTTTTCCTTCTGTCTCATAAATGCAAAGCAACCATTAACCTCCTCTTTCACGGCTTTCTGACACTATACAGCAAGAGCTGGAGATAAATCATGATTTAAATTCTGTACTTCATAGGGAAAAGATGGCACTGCAGTTAAACCACAGGTTTAGCCGGGCTAGATTCTCTTCCCATTCCAATTTAGAGTCTCACTGTGCGTAAGATTTGTCATCATGCAGTATGAGGCTAATTATATTTACATAAGGGCATTTTATAGCCAAGCTCATTAATGTTTCTAAAACTCCTAACTGACGACTCCCAGATGAACAACAAATGAAAGTTTGCATTTATGAAAGACGTGAAATATCCGTTGCTCTGGAGGCAGTGAAGCATTCAGGAACATCCCCACACTCTAGCTAACATCAGTAACTGACCAATGAAGTGGATGCACAGAAATGTGTGAAATGTATCCATACGTGAAGCTAAATTAAAAATATAAATCTGTGTTCAAGTTCACTATAAAGCAATTCTCAGTGTCCAGAATTCCTAACCTCAGGAGAGAAGCACACCAGCAAGAAAAAACTGAAGGTAGAAAGCTCTCTTTCATAAACACACATACACTCATGAATTACTTCTTTGGCAATCTACTCTTTATTCAAAGCAGCACTGAATTTTCTGGCCAATAAATATTGAGTAAATTACTTCCTGAGTTATTTTAGACAATAAATGTGTACATTAACCAATAAAAAGGTTCTTCCTAAATTTATCTTTTAAGGATGAGTTGAGGGAAGCACTAAAGAATATGTCGCTCAAAGCTTTGCATACCAAAAACATCATAAATTAATATAAATGTGTTTATAATACAAGCTTAACAACTTAATACAAAGTTTTCCATTATACGCAATCAGGTATTCTGGCTGATCTACAATATTAATCTTTTACCTTCCAACCAACTCCTTTTGGCCCATCAGTTTCTTCTCAGTCGTAACAAGATAAAGTTATTCTTCCCATTTGGCTCAAGGAGGCTGGTTTCTGGTGTATGGAAGTGATGAAACAAGCAGTGGGAGGTACAACTCGCAGTACATCCTGCATGTGATCTTTCTTCTGACACATGCATGGAAAACAAAATCATTCCTGAGAACTAACCAGCCCTACTTTTCCTGGGCTTGATCTAGTAATTCTTAAACATTGAGGCAAGACTCTAATTTACAAACTAATTTTGAAAACTGAAAGAATTTGTCTGCTTCCTTTAGTGCATAAGAGTTTGTTGTCTGATGCGATAGTGCAGTAGACTGCAGAATGAGATAAAAGCCTGAAGTTTTTTCCGTCAGGCACCAGCTTCCAGGCCACTAAAATTGTCAGTGGAATTACACTAACTTGCCTATAGGAAGCAGCATCAGAAAACAAACAGAGCAGGAGCTAACATTTCTTAAGTCTCTTCAGAAGGGAGGTTAATGAAGGAAACAGTGGAATTCTACCTCACCTGGAAAAGGTATTCCTCACCAAGGGAATTTATCAGTAAGTAGTAGGTCCTCTTCCCAAAAGTTAGCAATTTTCTCTGAGCCCTTCTGGTAATAATGACTTCATCCTTTCTGCCTAACACAGAACTACTGCATTAAGTTCCGTGCAGTAACAAAAAATTGCAGCATAAATTTATGTTTGGTACCATTAAAAGGACAAGATAACAGCTGGGGTTTGTTGTACTCAGTATAAAAAAAAAAAAAACAAACGTGGATAATTTTATATTTATTGTATTTCATTTTCATAATTTTACCATGTTGTGGGAGATGTTAGCATGTGAAAATAGGAAAGACAAATAATAATGGGTCAGTTTCAAATATTCTTCTTAAATACAACTTCAATGTTTTGAGGTAAATCTGGTAGAGTGTTTATTGAACTACCATTGTACGGAAGTTGGAATTTAAGTGCAGAGGGATAGAGAAAAAGAGAAATCTTGTGCTGCCCACACAGCTATCAACTTATTAACATATCCTTCACAGGGCAAAAAGGAACAATTACACCATTCAATCAGAGCAACTTGAAAGTGGTGGTGATTTCCAAAGTCATTCATCTTTTAATGCACCACAGAGTGGTGCATCTCCCACAAATCACTTACTACAATAGAAGACACATTTAAAGAATTATTCAGGACGAAGCTCACCTTTAGAATAAAAAAAATTATTCAGAATCAGTAAGCAAGTTCCTGTAGCTAAGGGCACTGACATAATCCTACAGCACTCTGCTATTTGATTATGACCTTTTTCTCCCCCGGTAAAATACTGAGCTTCTCTATAGCCAGAGACCACTGCAACTACTGATACAGATGCTGCTTGAACAAGAGCAAGACAGCAGATCCCGATAGCCCTTCCCTTGTCAAAAGAATGTGTTCTGTGAGAAAGAGGCTGACAAAGGACACTCGTAATGTCTGCTGCATTCAAACTCTTGCTTGGATGTAGACATACTGAAACTGCTTAGCAAAGGCAACTTGCTGTTCATTATGAATACTGAAACTCTAGGGAGTACCTTTGGGCACGCTTTGCTTCTACTTTATGCAAACTTGTGCACAAAATCTGATACATTGATCTAGCAGAAGGTGCTACTGTATCAGCACAGATTGTGTGTAAACACAAAACAAGGCACCTTAGAGTGAGGTTTTTCAAAGATGGAATCACTGGCATGGCAAGAATGTGGATTATGCTTTGTATTTAATCAGAGTCAAGATTTAGCATAAACTACTTTTATTTAAACATAAATTAGTTACTATGACAGCATGTAGAGTTTAATTGCAACCTCCAGCTTCCTGCTGTCCAAAAGAAAGATGGCCTTTGACTGTTGCGGCTACCTCCCACATCCCTCTATAAAGCACATAACAATGATGATGATAATTATCATCATCACTATTATTATTAACACAGATCCAGTGCACACTTCAGCACAGATGAAATCCAAGTTTTGCAGGCATGGGCACATCTTCCCATCAAAGCTACTGTCATATTTAGTTCCATGTCACACTCAAGAGGTCATTAAATGAAACATTTTACCATAAATCACTGAAGGTCTCAAGATTAGCTACTTAGAGGCTCATCAGACATCCAAATAATGGTGGATTCCTTTTCCATAAGACATTTTCCTCAAATTCTTCCACCTAAGAGACCTGCTTTACAAAACAGGGATTTTTTTCCAGCTGGATCCCTCTAACAGGCCTGGTGGGAATTATCCAAGAGTACTGTTCAAGTGGATGGCTGATGTCATCATGAGACATCTCATCAGAGTCTTGGAAATCCAATGAGGTCCTTATTGACTCAAAGCTTGCAAATACTGTCCAAATTTTCAAGAAGGGTAAGAGGAATGACAAACCTGTCAATCTCACTTCAGTGCCTGGTAAAATCATGAAGAAGATTGTACTGGGAGTTATTGCAAAACACCTGAAGGACAATACAGTCATTGGTCCCAGCCAGCATGGCTCTTTGAGGGGAATGTCCTTCTTGTCAAACCAGACTTCCTCTTATGACAAGGTAATACACCTTGTTAATCAAGAGAAGTCAGTTCATGCAATCTTTTTGGATTTCAGTAAAGCTTTGGATACTTTCTCTCACAGTATCCTTCTGGACAAAATGTCCAGCACACAGCTGGATAAACACATCATGAGATGGGTGAGCAACTGGCTCATGGGTTGGGTGCAACGGGTTATAGCGAATGGGGTGACATCAGATTGGGGACCTGTCACTAGAGGGGTTACCCAAAAACTTGGTTCATAAATAACTTGGACACAGGGCTCAAAGGAATACTAAGTAAGTTTGCTGATAATACTAAACTGGGAGGAGCTGTTGACTCCCTTAAAGTAAGAGAGGTCCTGCAGAGACACCTTGACAGACTTAGAGGCCTGGGTAATCATCAACCATATGAAGTTCAACAAGGGCAAGTGCCAGATTCTGCAATTAGGACAGGTAACCACAGATGAACAGACAGACTGGGGAAGAGGTGACAGAAAGCAGCGCTGTAAAAAAGGATCTGGGTGTCCTGACCAATGTCAGGCTGAGTATGAGTCAGCAGTGCCCTGGCAGCCAGGAGGGTCAACCATGTCCTGGGGGACATCAGGCACAGCATCACCAGCCAAGCGAGGGAGTTGACTGTCCCTCTCTACTCTGTGCTGGTGCAGACTCACTTCGAGTCCTGTGTGCAGTTTTGGGTGCCACAATATAAGATATAAAGTTGTTAGAGAGTGCAAAGAAGGGCTGCAAAGAAGGGCTACAAATAAGGTAAAGGATCTTCAGAGAGGCAGACTCCACAGTTTCACTGGGAAGCCTACTCCAGTGTTCTGCCATTCTCAGCATGAAGTAGCTCTTCCTTATGTTGAGGTGGAATTTGTTGTGTTTTAGTTTATGGCCATTGCTCCTCCTCCTCTCACTGGACACCACTGAAAAGAAACTGGTACCACCCTCTTGGCACCCATCTTCAAGATATTTATGTGCATTAATGAGATTGCCTCTCTGACTTTTTTTCTCCAGACTGAACAGGCCCAGTTCTCACAGTCTCTCCTCATAAGAGATGCTCCAGACCCCACATTGTTCTTGTGGCTTCTATTGGACCCTCTCCAGTAGCTCCTTGTCTTTCTTGTGCTGAGGAGCCCAGAACTGGACACAGTTCAATCCAGAGGTGGCTGCACCAGGGCTGAATAGAGGGGCAGGATCATCTCCCTCCATCTGCTGCCCACACTGCTCCTGATGCATGCCAGGACACCCTTGGCCCTCCTGGCCATAAGGGCACTGCTGGCCCATGGACAATTTGTCACCCACCGGTACCCCCAGTCCTTCTCCGCAGAGCTGCTCTCCAGTGGGTCAGTCCCCAGGCTGTGCAGGCACTTGGGGTCACTCCTCCCCAGGTGCAGGACCCTGCACTTGCCCTTGTTGGACCTCACCAGGTTTCTCTCTGGCCAATTCTCCAGCCTACTGAGGTCCTGCTGAGTGGCAGCAGAGCCTCCAGGTGTATCAGCCACTTCCCCAGTTTAGTGCCATCAGCAAACCGGCTGCGGGTGCCTCCAATGCCACTGAAAAACAAGCTGAATCAGAATGGACCCAGTACTGATCCCTGGGGAATGACAGTGACTCCAGGCCTCCAACTGCATTCTACTCCACGGAGCACAACACTCTGAGCTTTGCCATTCAGCCAGTTCCCGGTCCACCTCACTGTCCACTCATCTAACACACATTTCCTGGCTTACCTACAAGAATGCTGCGGGAGATAGTGTCAAAAGCCTTGCTGAAGTCAGAGCAGACAACATCCACTTCTTTCATTGACCCATCCTGTATCTACATCATAGTACATATATGCATCAGAAGAAATCAGTACAGAGTTTGAAACAGTACTGATCAAGTCACCTTCTTGCTCCCTCGCTTTATTTTGATATGTTTATTAAGCAGAAAATAAACAAAGGAAAACAATATTAGAGATGAGGAAATTTCATTATCTGAAGCATTTAGGACAGCAAATATCTACCTCAAGTGAACTCAATCCCTGTACAGAAGTAGATTCTAGTCTGCAGTACTCCTTTAGTCAGAGTGACACAGCATACAAATTTTATTTATTAGCTACTTCTAAATTATCAAACTATTTTCTGAAAGGTAAGGCCTCTACCTTGTTACAAAACCACAACAGCTATCAGAACTACCTTTTTCAATACCCTCAAAGTTTTCTCATATCCATTCAGCATAATGTCAGCTTTTTCTACTCCTCTCCAAGCTACAGCCTGGATAGCCATCCTGGAGGCTATGCAGGCCCTCCTTGACCCAGAGTGTCCTCAGTGAAGCAAACTTGCCAAAGGCAGACTCCTGCTGGGCTGTGAGCCATCCCTTTTGAATAAAGCACCATCAGCCAGGCCCACATATGCCTCTCATTCGCAAAGTTCCACCAGCCAAGCCTCTGCTGACAGAACAGCAACGTAAGGTTTCCCAGTTAGCATATTCCCATACCAACTCTGCAAATGAAAAAAAGGAACATCAGCTAGCAAAGAGAGGTTCTGTTCTCAATTTTGTGCCTAAACATTTTAGCAATGCAAAACAAGGCACTGCACAACAATACAATTAAACTGCTTCCTTTCTTGTCAAGAAGACAGCAATCACACAGCAATCTGTTGGCAAGATATGAGGCTGCCTATACCTTTCAGAAGTTTTTTTTTTTAAATCTACTTTTATGAAGTTGTTAATTCTCTTAAGTCACCTGTATATCTTGCTGCATTATAAAGCTGTGCAGCTGGAAATTAATTGGATCTTTTTCCACTATGACTTACTGCCTATCAGATTAGTAACGTTTTACAGGATAAAATGCCTTCCTTTTGTGTGACTCAGTTAAAGTTGATTTCATACATCAAGATTCAGCACTCTCACTGTAACCCCTTGTTGCATCAGCTACCTTTTGAGTCCTCAGCAGCCAAGCTAGTTGTGCCAAAATAAGTAGTGCAGCAGTCAAAAGAGGAGTATGTCTGACTCCTGCCTGTACATGTGGGGCAGCAGTTAAATGAAGTGACTGCATTCTCGAAGCTGAGGCACAGCTCTACTTCACTGTGTGCAGAAGTAATGCATTTGTTATGAAAACAAGCTCTCATTCCTCTGATCAGTTACCAACTGCCAGCAATGTCAAGACATCGTAAGAAGTTCAAATCTTACTGTAGCTGTTTTCTTATCACAAACAACAATCTGTGAGACACTGACCTTTCACTTGTCAGTTGACAAGAACAGCTCTAGAAGCTACCAGAGTGTGACAGCATGCGGGCTTAACTTAAATGGCATTATTGACCCAGAAAGGAACCTCTTTCTGTAGCTAGCAAGAGAGTAAGGAATAAAAACCACAATAAGTTTATCCACACATAGGTGGAATCATTAGTCTTTACTTAAGCAAAGACATATGGCTAAATTCTACCATGAAAATACAAGGAGAGAGAACTACTTTATTTACAGTATGAAAAAAAAACCCCACATCTGACAGGCTTAGAGATTCCTGCAATGATTACTGCAGAAGAATGTGGCATAATGCAAATTCAGTCCACACACATAATCACCTCAAGGTCAGACCTTTTTGGGGGCTAAGATCAGTACACATCTGACAGGTCTCTTACCAACCTGTTCATGGAAAGGTGCATGAGTTTGACCCCCAGGGATCAAGAAAGTTTCTATTTGAAAACTAGTACCATTCCAGTGGCTTCCCCATTGGAAAGAAATCACAAGTATTAGCTGTTTTATAAATTGCTAACAGGTTTAATTATATTGGTGCTGGCAGATACCACAACAATGCAGATCACCCTTTTCTGTCCCTGCTATAAATAGTCCCTTGAAGATGCTCCTTCCTTCACTGCACCAAGATGAAGATGGGGAAACAGCTGATAAGTTATTAGTGCTCATGGGAGCAGCCATGAAAGTGTCTCATTTCCAGAGGAGTCTTTAGCTTCTTTTGCTGAAGAAAAATCCCCTGATTGTTCTGCAGAAGTTATGCATCAGCAGGAGTGACCTCTATAAATTTAACAATGTTGGTCTTTCTAATCTGTGTCACAATACATGAACACATCTTTCTTTCACGTTAATAATAAAAAAATCCTGCTAGCATTTTTTAAGTATTTTATTACAGCAACAATTATAATTTTTAACAGGAATACATTAAAAGAATTCAAAAGGATCCAGGATAGCCTTCAAATGAAACCATTAACTGGACAGAAACAGTTGCTTCCTGCTCTGAAGGTGAATGCCTTAAGCCATACATTTGGTTGCCCTATTACCTCACTTTGCATAGCTACAGCTGTAATTAGCAGTCATAAAAATCACCCAGCTGTAAGCATTTGACTTGGAGGCCACTTCCTGGGGTGAATTCCATAAGCTGTCAAGGTGCTCAGTTATGCTACGCTGTCTTCTGTTTGCTCTAGATTTATTGCCCTCTCAGCTAATGAAAGGGGGAAAAAAAGAGAAGCACATCCTCAACTGGACATCAGATTAAGTTTAGTTGGTGCACACTGTAAATCGTTAGTAAGTAAGGGCCTCTGTGTTCTGGTTCCCTTTCAGTGGCACAAATGGACAACTTGTGACCATCAGGACACACACTTGGTATGGCACTCTACTTGGAATGGGATGGATTTTTCATACACAGCACTGAACAGCCTCAGCTTTTTACATAGGCTCCTAGACTACTTCTATTTTCCAAGCTAATCATGTTTTTGTCTCCTCTCGTTTGCTGCAACTTCTATCATGTTTTGCATTCAAATTGTTTGTTTCAGCTTAGATTTGCAAGTCTTTAAAGGATCCAAGCTAAGCACAGTTTTCCAGGCTCTAACTCAACACTACAATATCCAAAGCTGACCTAGCATTTAATTCAAGTGCACACAATGATCTCTCCCCAGTTTATAAATTTGCATTTTGGTTTGCAGGAACCATCATAATCTGTCTTATCTATGACAGCTTTACAGTGCAAAGATGACATTCACACGAGTCCCCTTAGGGCCTTTGTATACTAGGAGCTTTAAACATGCTAACTGTCCATGCTCAGCTTTAATTTTGTGCACGTTCACTTGCAGACTGAGTAATTAATACCAATCCTCATTTCCACTGACCAGCTAAATAAGGTCAGATGAATATTTGGCTCACATCACAGATTTTAAATGACTCCTTTTAAGAAAATGCTGAGACCATAACTCCTTTACTTTTCTCAGATGGGATTAAAATAAAAATCAGTGATCAATTTGGGAGATATAGACTACAGACACGCACATTCCCAAAACTGCACCATTCTGAAAAACTAATTAGAGAGAGGAAAGGGCATAGGCTTTACTCTGGGTGTGCTCTACAGATGTTTCTGAAAAGGCGGGAGAGAGAATAATTGAATATCCATTCAGCACTATGCAGCATTAACAAACAGCAATCATTCCTCAAGAGATTATATTCTTTCAAATTCCACCAGTATAACCTATCATGGCAATTTTGAGTGGACAAATAACAACCTGATTCTTCAAGAATTATTTTCCACTAAAAGAGAATTCAGATCAAACCAGGGGTAGACACCATACAGTTTTAATGATTTATTAATCATTAAATTGTGTGTGAATTGTAGTCTAATAGAAGTGCTGTAAAAGAACAATACAAGACAGTCATATGCGAGGTCTTATGCATCTTGCTACCTAATGCATTTAACTCTAGAATGCAGTACACACACTAAATACTACCAGTTCTTTACTCATAGCTACAACACTGTGTGTATACTTTCACAGCAAAACTTGTTCACAATACAGCACATGCTCTTCCAGCTTTTGCTATAAATGATTGCCTGTCTCTGAACTACATTAATCTCAGGTAGATTCATGCTTCGTAAATAGTCTAAGACTCTTGTAATTTTTTTAATTTTTGCATCGTTGTAGGTTTATTATTTTCTAATTTTTACTAGTAGAATTTGCTCATTTTTATTACTGTCTGAAAGTATACTATCAAGTCTTACAACTACATTAATTTTTTTCTTTTCAAAGTCAGCCTAAATGAAATATCACTGTTGTACTTATTCTTTTTATTTTTTTTTAAGCACTCTGACAATGAATATAAACTTTCTTCTACACAGGACACAAACAACACCAAAAATTCATTGCCCCAAGAACTTTGCACAAGAAACTAAACAGACAAAATGCACTTCACTATTGTTTAAAAATAAACAGTGATTAAAATTAGTGCAGGAACTAATTGGTTGATATTTTTACAAGAAAACTGAAGGATTATACTAACTGGCCCCTTGGGGATGAAACAGATTTACAACAGATTTAATTAAATGTATTTAATGCTATTCAAATATAAAAACAAAAAACTAGCACACTATCTGAAATTATGCCTGAACTCTAGTAACTATTCTGAACTGTAATAAACACCTCATTGTTATCTTCAGTTTTAATTTTGGCTTACTGAACAGAGAATTCTTCTTTGCATGTGAACTGTTTTGAGTGTTTCCCCTTCAACTTATTTATTGGATTGCAATGTAAAATTTTCATAAGTTACTTTTAAACTAATTTTCGAAAGGAACTCTTTATTCTATTTTAATTACTTTTTTTAATAGAGCATCATGGACTGATTTGCTGCTCCATGGTAAAATGTCAAAAGAAGAATCACTGACCACAGGTCAGTGCAAATATAGTGCTGTAATCTGTATAACTGAGGTAACAGGTCCCACTGTCTCTTCACAAGGTTTACTACAGGCACTTCATAAGTCATCCTGCATAGACATTTACTCTAGGACAAAGGGAACACAAGATGGGCATGAACCAGCTCCAAAATGAAGAGCAGTACTACATATGCAGGATAACAAAGAACCAAGCCTTCTAGCACTAATGCTTGCTGATGCTTACTGCAGTATCCCCTATGGACAGTGGTGTTCATTCGCCATGAGCAGATGATCATAAAACACCCAACAAAAAAAATTACTGTTTTTAACTAATGTTTTCCATTTTCCAGAAGAAAAGCATTACTGTAAGGTACCCTAGGAAAAAAGCAGAGCACTGTAGGAGAATGACGAGATTTTAATATTTCCTGGAATTACTTTTATAAAGTCAGAAATCAAGGCACAGTAAACAAGAAAAACATATCCCAGACTCAGGAGCTTCTTGAAAAAATATGTTTCAATGATGCTAAAATCTAAAAACTTCAGAGGTCAATTTAGAACTTCTGCAGTCTTTTTCTTTCCCAAGGGCATGCTTTCAAGTGAATCCCACTAAAGCCTAGTCCTTATTTGCAAGTTTCTTTTCTTCTCAGAGAGCACAGTAGCAGCTTGTTGTAAAAGGCAGAGTGTATGAACTCTGTGCAGTTGATAAAAATTTCAGCTCAAGCTGTATTTGAAGATAAAAAAACAATCAACCAGCAAGATATTTTTAGTCAGTCCCTTCTGTTACCAATGTTTTTTCAAATTGTTCTGAGCCCTTATGATTTCTGTTTTATAATCCACTCTGATATTGATTCTTTCAGGCAGGCACAGAAAAATCTAACCTCAACATACAAAGTGACAAGATGGCCCTTTTTGTCCTGAATATAACAGGAGAAAAGGTTATTCTCTCGTCTCTTCAAAGACTGCATAGCAGCCACCTAAGGCATATTCTTCAACTTTCCTGTACATCCACTTCCTAACACATAACAATAAAATTGGTTTCCTCCCTCCATGTATTCTTTATCATTTTAGAGATACGAACTTAAAAGTCTGCAAAATATTATAGTTACCAATTCAACTAGGTTTACATTATACATTTCCCAGTAAAACTTCATTTTTCCCCACTCCACACCCATGTAATGTTTAACAAGTCTTGGGAGCAAATTCTCTAATGGCCTAAGCACAAACTCTTGCTGTACTAGAGTTGTAGCTACTGATAGGTGCCTTGGCTTTCTGTGGCAGTATCTAAAAATTCTTCAAGAAATTGTGAAGATGCATTTCTATTCAATGTATTCAAACTGGGTAAAAGAATACTAGTAGCCATGGCATTACCAAAGAATTTTTTTTATCATGAATCATATAAAATTTTCCAGCAGATAGAATGGTATATTGAGGAATAAAAGGTTGTTTTCCAGTATTTCTGTTAAGCATTTTTAACTTATAAGTACACTCCCACTCTCTCGCGCTCAAAAGGAAACCAAGCCATAATAACCCTCCACTGCCACACTTGAAATCACCTTCCCCAGAGAAGAGGACTAAGGTGCTTTATTATTCATATTCACTGAATCATAAAATGCCTAGAGGCCACAGAAGTAATGGCCCATTGCGCTGCTGCCAACTGTGCCTCCTTCAGAGACAAAGCATTGAGATGGCAGGGAGAAGTAGCAAATATTCATAATATGTGATTAAGGTGATTGAGCAGTGAATGGAAAAGGAAGCAGAGAAATCCACATCACTGAGACTGGAAAAATCTCATAATCTGCACATTCATAACACCCCTATCTCAAGCCCCTTTCCAGCAATCTTGAACTAAAGCAGGTCTGGTGTCTGCATTTCATCTACTTTTACATAAATAGGAATAAATCTTGGTAAGTTGGGCTGTGATAGTGTTTAAAAGGATCTTTACAAACATTCTGAAGTGCAAGACAACAGTCAGGAGATCATAAGCATCACTACTAAATCCTGGCTGCAAATAGCATATCCCAACATTTAGGATTACAGAGGCAAAGACCCTTGTGACAACTCACTAAGGATGGGAAAAAATGAAAAGCCAGTAACATGAGAACTAGATTTTTCCCTCCAAAGCACTTAGCTGCAAGAAAACAACTTGATCCTTCATTTACATCTAAAAGTAAAATAGAATAGATAAGCTTTAGGACACCCTCTGATGCTCTTGTAATTTGTCAAATAAGTGTAGTGACCAGGTACCTTTTGCTGCATTGTTCTTGTAAGTCACTTGAATAGTATCTTGTTATATTATTTATTGGGCAGGACAAACAATATTATTTTTTGTTTACATTACGTCAAAGCAAAAAAAAATTAGAAATCTCAACAAGCTTGCAAACTATGCCACAGTTAAACCTATCTAGCACTGCAAGACTCTTCAAAAATTACTTTCACAGAAACTGGTCCAAATGCAGACAAAGCTTTCTGAGTGCATTTTCCCTGTCAGTCCTGTCTCTGATCACTGCCCTGATGTATCAGTATCGTACAATCACATCCTCTTCTGCCTCCCGCACACTGGCAACAAACTTCACACAATGTCTTCAGGGATCAGAGAGACTGATTGATAGTATCTCATTACTATACATTTTCTTGTGATGCACTCTGTATAATTTCTTTAATAGCACTTGAACTAATTTTCCATTTTCTATGTTGCACTGCAATAACTGAGAAAATATACAAGAATAAAACAAAGAGATGACTGTGCTTATGACTTGTGTTTAAATCCAGCTACACTGCCTAGCTCCAGCAGCCTGAAACCTTTCAGGAAGGAAAGCAATAATGAAATATACCTGTCATCTATCTTTCACAGGAAAGAACATATCACTATATGCTTTTTAAAAAGTGGGTTTTTTTACAAAATGAGGCCTAAACTCTGCTTTTATTAATAGCCTTGATGTAAAGAAATGGCAGGATTCATATGGTAGGTATTTTGTAATTATCCACTGACACTGAGCATGCAGCCACAGTGAAATCAGGGAAGCAGAAGTGATTTCATCAAGCAGAGTTCCAACTTTTAATTCTTTTTCTGCCCTTCCCACTAGCCAAAATCCTTTACATAAATTTAGGCAGCTGTTTAATATACACAGATACAGGCCACTTTCCCAAGTTAAAAAAGTATCAATTTAAAGTAAACCTTGACAGATGCACGCATTTGATTCAAAGAGCTCTCACAATAAACATTTCACATGCACACAATTGTGACCTTGCACTGATTGCACTTTAGTCACTTGACGCTGACATCTACCAGTCAGATCTAAGACAAGTCCTCAGATACCTGAATGACAGATGTGATGATAAATTCAGTGCTCTCATACAAGGAGGAACTATGGATTCTTCTGCTGAGGTTTGCTAGCAACATTGGCACCAACCAACCTCTTGGAAGACAAAAGCTCATTACCATTCCTTTAACCTTTAGAGCTGCTCTGATTCTGCTTGAGAGGTTACATGGAAGTGAAAGTGAAGTGCAATTTCATTTCTTCTTCAGTTTGCAGATTAAAAAGATATTTTCATTAACTGAGAGAAGCTTTTCCTCACCCTTGTACAGACGCAATTTTTCCTTTTTCTCCATAAAACACATCTTGACACATTCAAAGTTCAAAAGAAGCTGGACAATCAGGTTTCTGCTTTCATTTGTCAAGAGCAGTTCCAACAGACTCTTCAGAGCAGGGTGACACTAGAATAGTATGGAGAAAAAATCTTTCCCATTCACCAACCCAAAAGGGAAGTGGAGGCCCCTCTGATTGCAAGATGCCATTTATGCTCCCATCACCACAGCTGCTCTCACACTCTGACTGATCAGATCTTAACAGAGCTGATGTTGCTCTCACTCTTCTCTGTATTACACCAATGTAGCCATGTCAGCTGCAAAGCCATTATCGTGGAGTGAGACAGAAGAGGGTCTGGTCCCAAATGTATTCTATCTGGCAACACCCATCTTTCAAGTCCTCAAAGCCCTTACAAAGGAATGTAAGTGAAGAACCAACCACTTTAATTCAAATCTACTGAATTAAGAGAGCTGGCCCAACAGAGAAGTTGATGCTCCCTCTCCGATGCAATTTCAGAAGCACTTTAGAGAAAAGAAAACAATGGTTTTACATGCTAGCTCTGTGAAATCACATTTCAGAGTTACACACGTCTCTAGCCATGCATTCCTTACTTCCCATAAGCACAGCATAGTATCAAAGAAAAAGGTTTTGTAAGTTTATTTTTTGCATAGTAACACAGTTCTTCATATTTTAAGTCTAAAATACTTTTCTAACAAGTGGAAGAACAGAATTCTAAAAAAGCACAAAAATAAGATGTTTCTAAATCTAATCTTAATCCTGTGTCCCATTAATGTAAAGCAATATGAGAAGCAAATATCTTAGTCAATGAGACAGTAAATTGATTAGTGTCTTTTTTGAGTGATATCCCTTAGGAATTTAATGGGAAGCTCCTAAAAAACTGCTTTCCAATTCCTTTGTCATCCTCTCCTGATCTCAACTAGAATGTTTTGCCTTTGGTTTAGTATATTTCTTTTTCCTCTCTCTTTGCAACAGATGTTGAACAATTAGTAAAATACAGCAGTATCACCTACAAGACTGAATCTTTATGCAAAGGTAAAGACCATCATGCTCAGATGAATGATTCAACCTAAGAGAACTCAGAATCTTAATAAAAAGATTATTATATCTTATAAAAAGTTATAGTGCCAGCAAGATTCAGTGGTAGTTTCAGAAATTCTCGTCCTTACCTGTATATTGGATGTACTGAAAGAAGCATGTACCTTCTCCACAGAATATATCAAATTCCTTATTCTATATAGCAATTTATATCCCACTTTTTTCATCCTAATATCATAAAGAGAGGACTTTTTTATTATTCACATACACACATAATCCTTTTATGAATTTTATCAATATTTTTTCTAGTAAGTTCTAAAAAATGGTACATCATGTAAAAAGTGTATTTCCTCTTAGTTCCAAATTGCCTGTACTAGCTCTCTATGTTCTTAAACTATGAAACAAAGCAGGAGTGACCATTTTTCTCTCTAGTTCTCTGTTCTATGTTTACATCATAGGAAATAAAAGGACAATTTTGTCTCAATGTCTCAGTTTCTCTTCCCCATTCTCTATCCCATCTCTCCATCAGTTTTCTCACTGTTAAAACACCTCCCCTCAGTTTTTCAATTAATGCAAGCAATTAGTACAGCTATTATTTAAGAAATGAAACTAGTCTCACATGTGGACAAAATCCTTAAGCTACAAGCAGGGAAGGAAACCAAGACTCCAAATCCTCACTAATTGTGATCTTCTGGCTTTTGCTAATTTACAGGATTAACTCCCTCCTATAATAGTCCAGATTTCTTCCTCACATCACAATTGAGTCACGGGGTTTTCATATTCACAGGATAAGCCTATTTAGCTCTTTTCAGTCCATGGGATACCCTTTACCTCTTTCTTCCCTTCGTCACCCCAGTATCATGAAGGGGAAAAGTAATGACTCTAAGGTCATTAAGCCATGCATAAAAATGCCGTAAGAGATCAAATCATGCCAGAGTAATACCAAAAAATAAACCTCTCCTGCAGTTCACATAGACTCCAGTTTCCCCCCTTGATGGTATTAGAAAAGCAGTACACAACTGGGCTGCTAGTTGAATGGGTAGACAGGAGGAATGAAATACAAATAGACAACTCCTGTAATATACAAATTGGATGATCAAACAATCATGGCAAAATGTCAACTGATGACATACACTGATTTTAGTGGGGTCATATCCAATTATTAGTGACATTGTTTAAAAAGGCTTTTAGTCGGACGAAAGCTACTTCAGAGATAACAACTAATGCATGGGGGAAGAGGGCAACAGAGATAATCAAGCAAGGATATAATTTCAGTGCCAATGAATTTGTTTGACAATCTGTTTCTTGGCCTAGTCAAACAATCTTTGTAAATAAAATTCTTGCACTTTCAGTGTATAGTCTGATTATGGAGTCACTTTGTTAAGAGTCCAGGTCACAGAATGAAAAAAAAAAAATCAGTGCAAGAATTTGCACACATCTGCTCAGCATCATCATTCATGAGCTCACAGTAACAAGAACAAAAAGGTTTTTACTATATTAAGGGAGCCACCATGCTCAAATTTGGATCTCATATACAGTGACTCAACTGCTTTTGAAACATAAGCCATACAAAACATTCTGGACCAAAGCCTAACTGCACAAAGGCAAAATACCTCCAGCATTTGGTATCTCAGGAAATTGTGTGTGGTTCCATAAGAACACAATAATAGAAAGGTCAGTATACAAATTTCTTTTTTTGTTGTTGCTAAGACACTTTGATAAAATAGGTCTGGCTCTAGGAAGCATGGAATAATTACAGAAGATACCTGTTAGTCTGAAGATGGAGCAAGTAACTTGATTTCTGTACCTTACTTTATATGCTTTAGAAGCTACTTAAATTACCCCAGCACCAATGTAGCAATCATTAACATTTTATCTTCATCCTTCTGAACACCAAGAAGCAATAGAAGCAGCAGCAAACAGAAGAGAAATAAACTATACAACAAAGACTTGGAAGAAAGCTTGGAATCAAAATCCTGGATGGCAATACCTCCCACACAGGCACTGACTTCCCATCTTGCACCCAACTCTAATCATTACCAGTTTCTTTATAAAAGCCTAGGCCTGAATGATCTGATGTGTTATATGACAGCCATGACCTAAGTAAACTCCAAACAAGCCATTCATCACAGCAAAGCTCCAAAACAAGCTGGTATATTCTCAGAAAACTGTTCTTCTAAACACACGTTATACATAAAGAGGTAACAGAAAGCACATCTTGTAGGCTTTCATCAATTGTACACAAACAAAGCCTTTTATAATTCTGAATAGGCTTGAGATCATTATGCCTGGGGCCAAGAGGCTCTCAGTAGTTTAAGAGCTAATTTTCCAAACTTTTGGTCAAAAGGGTCTTTTTAAGTGGAGGGGAGAAAGAAACACTTTTTCCATGAATATATTCTGTTCACAATGCCCCTACTCAAATCCTTACATGCACTGTTTTGTTGCTTACAAAAATCAAACTTCACAGCCTCAAGGTCAGGAGCAGGAGGTGCTCACCCACATCAGCCTCCACATTTTCTATTACCCATCATTCCCTTTTATGGCCTAAATTGGTCCTGGAACTGTTGACCTTCCCCAGTTCTTGGGCTAATTCTAACCTTCCTGTCACTCAAACTTTCCAAACACACTGTGCTAAATTTCCTTTTGCTTGCCTTTTGAAATTATCTACTTCAAGACATGAAAGATCCTTGTGCAGATCCAAGAGGGGAACTGGAAGACCAAGGAAATGCCTACTGTTTTATGCTCTGGGGTTCCCACCGTGATGAAATTCACATTATGCTGTTGATTTAAAGGCACACCAACACAAGAGCCAAACAGGTAATTTAATATTTTAGTAAAAACTGGAGGGCTTTGACTCTAGAAAAAGTGTACCCAGCTTAATCCAGTCACTATTATCAACTCCTTTCGCTTTGAATGCAAACCCTGAATCAGTTTGAACTCCTAAGGACTCAAATCTTATTCTTTAATGTGGTGGTTTTGTTTTAGCTACTTTATCAGCTTACAATAATAAAGTAATAAAAGTGCTATGCATTACATTTCATATTGCATTCTCTATAAAAATGACATGAAGCAATAATTTCATCATGGAATTCACTTCTACATTAGTGCCCCAGGCCCAGAGGGATTTTTCCCCTTTGGAAGTGTTCAGTAACTGTTGGTAAGTAACAAAAGTGTGCTCAACATTGTGGTATCCTATAATTCACACCAGCAGCTGCACAAATAATGACAGCCCTTCTCAGGAAAAACCTCCTAAGAGTTTTCTCTGAGCAGGGAAGGACTGAAATCCCTTTGAATGATAAGGGGATCCACCTAAGTCTTTTCAAGTGTCAAAACAGTCTGATCCATGGGGCACTCAAATGCTACCTGCTGATGAGCATGGAAAGAAAACTATTTTCAGACTGAATCAAACTTTACCAAATTTTGGCTTGTATTTTTCTACATGTATTAAACAGAAAGGGATCAGTTTTATCCTGACCATTTCAGAATTCCTGTTTCCACAGAAGGGTTGTAATGGGCCATGCTCTTTGTTTAAGATCAATCAATTCAATTTCCCTGCCTCTGGTTCCTGTTTTTTCAAAAGAACCTACCACCAAATTTGATCCAGCCCCCTTTGAGTCAGGCCTAGGGGACATCACTGATCTATAGAACCAGATTTTTGTTTCTTTTTCACGGAGTGCCTAAATAGAGAATCACGTAAAACAGGGACAGTGGGGACTGATGGGGTCATCTACACTGTCTCCTAATTTCCAGGTCAGATCAGTTTTGCCTAAAAAATTCTTACCAGCTATTCCTCTGATATTCTTAGGAGATTCAATTCACTAGTTCCATAATGCATCCATGAAATTACTAGAAACTTTTTAAATCTGACATACACTGCCAGTCAAATCTGGTACACTTCCATTTTCTCAGATTTTAAACATATAATACATTACTAAACCTGGTAAAATTCCCATTTCTTTTACTTACTCCTCATTGGAAAGTGCTCTTTCTGCAAAATTAATTGAATAGTGGCATTCCATTTAAGACTTGTCCTGAACTACTGCAGCAGTTAAACCTTACAATATCACAACACTCCCTTTTATATTCACTTATTTTTATCCTTTTTCTACTGGAACTGAAACAAGTGTAGTAATTAACTGCCCACAACAATTTTAGGCAGTCTGGAAGGGAAGATGATAAAAAAGTAGTAACATCCTACAATTTACAACTGTAGGAATAATTTCTGGTGCTTAGAATTGCAGTGAGTCAATTCTGAGCCACAGAATGTCACTTTCAAACTAATGTTTTCTCTTTTTTTGATGATACTTTAGGGAAAACATCACACTCAGTTTTCAAGGTACTCAACCATTTCTTTCAAGTTATCTAGACTGTCTAACAGAAGCTGATTTACAATGGGAGGTGTCTACCACAGGTGCCATTAAGTCTAGAGCCATGAGACTGACTTCTCCCTAGACATCTATTTAACAAGATTATGATGTGGAAGGGTACTACTCTTCTCTGAAGTGAAGTGCAAGGCTTTTTATCCCAAGAAATCATTTTCTACTCCTCTTAGCTAAAGCACAATGAAGTTTTTCTAATCTTTATTCTTAAAGTAAGGCAAGAAAATTTAATTAATACATATACATTCACAAGTAGGCTACCATCACTTTTTTTTAATCACCTCCAAATCAAGAAAGGTTCTAATTAACATGAGATAACAGATTGATCTTCCTTGTGCTCCTCCTCAGCAGTTTTGCAAATGTTAGTGCATAACAAAAACGTATTTACATGGGACAGAGATGTAAATGTTCTGAAGATGTGTAGCAAGTAAGATTGGTTTCTGCACACAAAACAGAAAAACAGAAGAGCTTGCATCTTACCAATATTTGAAACTACAAACAAATTACTCTTCAAAGTTTTTCTTCTTATTTGACTAATTCTCACTCTAATACAGATACTAGGTAAACAAACACTAAAATCCTTTCAGTGTGCTTAAAGACAAAAGCTATTGTTATTATTTCTCAGCTGGAGAATTAAATGGCAACTTGAGTATAGTGAGAATTTTAACATTTGCGAGGAGAATCTTAAAGAAAAAGTTGAAACTTACAATCAACATATTCTAACACAGACAAGCATTGATAGGCTCATTTGGGATTTTTCTTTTTTGTTCATAATTTTCTGTTTATTTTGCTGTTAGTTTGGTCTTTTCATTGGGTTTTGTGTTGGCTTCGAGGTTCTTTTGGTTGAGGGGTGTCTTGAGAGCAGGTAATCTTTTCTATTTCAAAGTTATTGAAAGTCGAGGGTAGAGAAGAGTCCTGAATTTAACTGGAGCCAAATTAAAGAATCAGTCTAGACAATTAAGAATATCAGATTCTTCTTAGTGAATATTTTTAAGACAAAATTAATCATCAAGGAAATGCAAGCATTATAAAAAAGTAACCAAAACCCACAGCTTCAAAGAACATGAACCTAAAAGATTGTGAATGCAATAAAATGGAACTAATTTTCCCAATACAAATAACAGTTATTCAGATATGTTAAGGTGCATTCTTTGTTTAGTTTTTTTTTCCTTACCTTAAACATAGATCACATTTTTTTTCTTAGATCAAAACTATGATCACATACTGACCTACCCAAATATGATTCAAGTTCACTAGAGCATGAATCCACAGAAACATAAAGTCACATATTTTCCAGATAAAATAACTGTACTTCATTTCTAGTTTTACCTAGTTCACTTTGGTGCATGACAATATCTTAATGCTTATGAATAACACTGCGTTTTTTTTCTGGCTGTAATATCAGTCATACTAATAAAAGTTAAATATTAATTCAGGGATTTATCTTGCAATATATTCATAATTTAGTAGAACAACTGATTTCCAAAGCTATTCATGTGCCTAAGGAAGCCAACAGGGACATTTGTGAGAACATGTAAAGAACAGGCTTATGTCCCAATCTGCAAATTGAATACTCTAAAAATCCCACCAGCTGCAGTTAAGTGTGTCAGAGAGCACACCGCCTGTCACACAAAAAAGCTTCTTCTGTGCCCTCTGGTGTGAGCTCTACAGGTACTTACAGGTGTGGTGTACTAGAAAACAACAAACCAAAGAAGAGGAAAAGAATATGTTGAAAAGTACATGAAAATCTCCCAGAACTGCTAGGACCTGGAGATTACTGGACCTATTGAACCCACTGGCATCAAAAATGTAGGCAGCTTAAAACGTGCCAAAGTTAGTGCCTCCTATATGTACTCAAATGATCATACACACAGAGGATGGAATAAAAGATCATCCAGATCCTTCCTGAATACCAGCTCAGAAATCACTGGTACGCTAGTGCCACTTTGCACTTGTGGCTCCCAGCTGTTGCTCCATCTGAGTATTCTGAGGGAAAGTGAATGAGGACTGTGTGGGCAATAATTGAAAATACTGTATGATTTATTGTCTGCCATTAAAAACAAGAGCTCTGTTCTGCTATTAGTAACAGCTGAATTAATAGAAGGTATTCTCATCAATAGTGCTTTTGATCTGTGTCTCCCCCAACTCAATCCCCTATCAGGAAGACAGTGATTTACAACACTCCTTATTCTAGTACTCATTTGCACAGGCAGCTCAACTCCTACCCGACAGGAGCAAACAGTGTTAGTATGCCCATGCCAGCTTCAGTGGGAAGGAAACAAGTACATTCTGTTATTTGAAAACACTTACTTGGTAGGGATAGAGAGTGACTCCATTTGTTCTTGACAAAGACCAGGTGCCGTCAAGGTACTGGTGGGCCTGGATAGCCACAGAGTTGAGAACATTACCATTGCTGGGGCTGGTGGCCATTTGAAAGCTGACCTTGGCTTGGTGTCCAGGAGAGCCATTTTTTTTCTCCACCCCATTTCCAATTCCTAGACTGTTGGGCTTTCCACTGTGTTTGTTGGCAACAAAGCCTGTATAATTAGATGGAGCATAAGGAGCAGGCACGTATGCCCAGTCCCTGGGCTGCAGGCTGCCCATGTGCCGGGGACTCACCAATGTGGGGACATTGGAGAGAGGTGGGGGAGAGCCTGGTGAGGCATCGTAATGTTCTGAGTTGGCAGCTTGCTCCAAGGTTAGCACCATCTGAATGGCCTCCTGCTTCAGCTGATTCAGGTGTGTGGCACAAACATCACATCTGCTGTCTTTCTCATTCCACGCCTTACGAATGGTATTGGGAACTTGGAGCTTCTCGTGAATCACCGAAGAGAAACCTGGGTCCTAAAAATCAAACAGAGAAGGGTAAGAGGGGGAAAGGAGAGAAATGTTTAACCATAGTCACCACAGTGAAACATTATTACTGCATTTCAAAAGCAAATTTATGAGATAAGCTTAGAATGTAAACAAAGGCCATTAGATATAGTCAACACACGCCAGCAGCAGAGCTGAACAAAACTGAGAAACTAGATTGTGTTGGAAAGGAAAAATTCTTTTACTGATAAGTGGCAAATATTATAATTCCACTGCAAGCTTCAATGCATGGCAGAGAAAAGGAATTAACCTGCTTCACCCCACTGCACCTAATTTCTGGCTTGAATGAAATTTGCTCTTAGTTATACAGGTGAGATTAAGAGCAACTCCACTCTTAAGGTAAGATAGCCAGTGGACTTGTAGCAAGGTTCACAAATCCATCTATTTACCAACATCAGCTTTTGGTATTCAGAAAACCCAGGACTTACTCTGCGACTAAAATTTAACATTTCAAAGACAGCAGTAAAAAAAAAAAAAAACATTAAAAAGTACCACCACTCTCTCAAAAATCCTTTCCAGAATTCAAAACAGATGGGTAGCTGATCAACTGACTTACCAAGAATACACTTTTCAGCCAGAAAATAAAAAAACAAATGAAAACAAACCACTTTTCTTTTGTTAATGAAAGTTCTAGCACTATTTTGGGTATCTGCTGATAACATAAAACAAAGTAACAATTTTCTTAAAAAAATACAACATGTATAGAGTTAATCTGTAAAGAATTATTTTCTTCTATGAAAGCATAGTTCTGATGCAAAACCACATAATCTGGTTTAAGGCCTCTTGTCTTACAGCCTTACCTCATGTTCATATTTGAACATCAGTGGTGCTACCCACAGGGCAACATGCACCCTGTTCTACCATCACTGAAGTGCAAATTGTGAAGCCAGACAGTAACCTTAAAAGCAGGCTTGTCACCAAACTTGCCTGGTTCTTACAGTATCACACAGTTTTAGAAATTCACAGCAATGATGTGCACATTGCACAGAGCAAAAAGTGACAGTTATTTGATGGAAATATTTCTTGGAATTTTCACACCACATTTCTGCGGTTTTACAGATCAGGCAGGACAGACTTCACCTGCCCCTCCCTAATTTTTAGAGACTTACTGGTGGATTTTTTTATGAGTAGTCAAAAAGTTTTAAAATCAAGAGTATCAGAATCCTTTTCCTCTTTGTAGCTTCAGCAGCTTTAGCAGCAAAATCAGACAATGCATGTGTGAGGGAAAAAGCACCACAAGTAGACAGCACTCTTATAAGTAATTAAGTAATTTGATGAACCCCACGCATTGAGATACACAAATTTCATGTCTTGATACTTTGCTTGTGCTGGGAAAGTGGGTAGGGGGTATAATATAGGGAGGGAGAGAATTCATTGGTAGAGGGTCATATTCATTATGATCCGTCATTATTATAGACTCAAGCATTTTATTTTCACTGTTTAACTACCGTGAACAGCTCCTCAGCATGCAGTGATTAATTGATTCATAAATCACGGTGCCTCTTTATGCACAGCAGCAAAAGAGCAGTTCCAGCCACAGAAGCCCAGGAGAGTCATATAAGCTGATGGGAAACAACAGGAGGTTGAGGTCTGATCAAGCCTCAAGCTGGTCATTTCTATTCTACGCACAAAGAGGGTCAGAGCATCAAAGTGTGCCAGGAAGGAGGAACTGGATTCTGCACCAACCCTTCCCCCTTAACCTTTGGGAAATGGACTGGTGGAAATCAGGGGGAAAAAACAGGATGCAAAATATGTCAGATCACATTTTCTATCCCAGACCATAACTAGGCCAACAGATCACATCAGATATAGGCATCCACTCCATGATGCCAGGTGTGCCAGGAAATGATTCTCTATTTTCCCCGTAATGAACTAGGCAAAGCTGTCTATATAGCTGAAGTGAGGTATGAGTCTTCTTTTCAGGCTGCTCCACGTCAGTGAAGAAAAAATCCTTGCCAGCTCTTCCTTCAACTAGCGAGTGCCACAGAGGTGGTTGCTGTTCTTTGAAAATTAACTTCCCTAAAGCAACTGGGCTTGGACCCAAGTAATTATACACAACATTCAGACCCAGCAGCATTTGGAACATGGAAATTCCTGGATACTACGATAAATATTCCAAGGAAATAAAGCCTTCTCTAACGTAAGCAAATGTCAGTATGATATAAATATTCAAGTAGCACACCAACTTTAAAGAGTGCTGGAAAGCAGTGAATTCGGCTTCATCTCAGTGTTAAAACAAACATCAGCTCATTCTGTGATACAACAATAAACAGAGAGAGAGAGAGAGAGAGAGAGAGAGAGAGAGAGAGAGGGAGGGACAGAAGAAGGCAGACTGCTCCTCCTCAGGAGCAGAAAGAAGAAACAGGCACAACCTGAACTGATTACTCCCAAGGTTGGTCCTACTCATCTATCATAATCTACTAGATGGATAGTTCAATATTGGATCCATGTCCAGGATATGACACAAAGAAGTCTATGGGACAGCAAATAAATGTGGATAAACTCAGCTTCCAGGAGGACATTAAGTCACATTTTGTTCCCAAAACAAAACTAACAGAACCTAGAGAGTTTCCTTTCGTATTCTGCACTAGTTAGCCCTACTATAATTTCACAGAAGTGGCTGACAGCCTAACAACATATTCAGCGGGTAAGAGGCCAAAGCTGAACAATCTCTACATCCTTGCTCAAAGAGCAGAAACACAACACTTGTTGTTTCAGTATTTCATCTGCAAGCAATCGTCTGCACACATTTCCCCAGGAATGCTTATTAGTTCAATAACCAATATCTTGTCCTATACAAAAGTGACAAGCAAGCCTCACTGGATAAGCACTTTGAGCCAGCTGCACAGAGAAGCAGGAGTTGAAAAAGGTTATAGACTCCAGTGAAACATGTGAAACACACTCCCTGGCATAGGAGCAGATTTGCTTGTGAAATCTGAGGTTGACACTGGAAATACCACTTATAATTTGGCACTCATTTCCAGTCCTGATGGAACAAAGCATAGTGACACTGAAAACTGAAACATAACTTTAAAAATCACAATAGAGTTTGCTTCGAGTTCAGGGCAAAGGTTCGTGATGGTTTCTCTTCTTGCTGCAATGGTTCACCCAAATTTAGTATAAACAGCATTACTGTAAACTCTTACTCCTATAATAAATAAATGAAAGCATGTAAGAGGTCTGAAAGCTTCAAGAGATCAGCCACAACACAGACCATTGCATAAATGCACGAGGCAAGCTGTAAACTAAAGAGCACACACTGAGCTATTCTGCAAGAAGCCTTTTCACATTACCTTTGAGTTCTCAAGGTCAAGTAAACACCAAGATAGTAACTAATCTCCCAACTTTGTTCCTGAACTAAAAACCCACTTGGGAGAGAAAGAAGATGGAAGGAAATTTTATGTGTTAGAGACCTATCATAGGTGAGCTGAGGAATTCTTGTTTTACTCAGTGAAAACATACACAGAGAACAGGCACTAGTTAAGAAACACTGAAGTACAGACAGTTCTACCAGGGTAAATGCAGTCCTGACTTCATGGGGGAGAAAGAACTGGATGATAAGGTAATGCAGAAGCATCTTCCAACTCTTTCATACCCCTTCATAAATCTGTACCTTGCTGTACAGTTCACAGTGTTCTAACTCCATCACTAGAAAAGCAGAGGACAAAGCGAATAATCCTCTCCTTTCTGCCACCCAGCTTAGAGACTATCTTCCTCAAGACAGAAAGCAAACAACCACTTCCAGCATGAAGCACCCTCTGTTTTATACATACATTTACACAAAGCTCACAAGGAGGTACAATGAAAGCAGGATGAGCTCAGCTGGTGGACACAGAGACAGGCAAGAAATAAGATGAACAATCTGCACTTTTACATGTTACATGGAACCTAGTTGGTCATAGATGCATATACAAATACCTCATACACATTCTATTCTTATGCAAGCATACAGCAGGCAGATACTAATATATGTCATATTCACTAAGATTTCATACATAACTGTATTTTATTTGGTCAATGACAGCCTACGCAAGCTAGACATGGTAGCCTTATGTCATTACCTCAGAGAAAATTCAAATATACAATGGACCTCAAGACCTTCTTGAAAAAATTGTGTTCTTCAACACCAATATTACTCATTGCTCTTTACAGAAAGACAAAACAGTCAATACTAACTAAATTACAAAGACCAGCTTCTGCTTGAAGATGCTCACAGAAGACTCATGGAGTTCTTTTGTTTCTGAAAGAGTCCATGCCAAAATGACTGCCGGTATGTAATCAATTATGCAAGGTAAGAGGAGAGGTAGGGGAAAGCAATGATCAAAATTTTCCCAGGAAGGAGTGTGTTTTCCAGATTCTCCCACTCCCCAGGCAGAAAGAAACTTCAGTAGGAGGGAAGCTTCACCCTGATAAAAAACTCCATGTTATTCCATGACTGCACAAACATCTCTGCTCTAAACACAATCCTGTTAGTCCATAGTTGGTCTCTATTTCAGAAAAAAGGAGGGGAAAAAAGAAAGGAGGAAAAAAAAATATCTTCCCATTCTTCTTTCTCTCTTGAGGATGTACTTTCCAGCTCAATAGAGATTATACTTGTAATTTACTTTTCAGAGGCACTTAGGCTATTTTCCAAGTGACTCTGCATCCTAACTTAAACATATCCTATCATCTTCTAGGCTACATTTGAGAGATTTTCTGTTTGCAGCATTCCAGAGCCCCAACAGTTGAAAAAGCTCTCCTCACCATTACAATGGCACCACTTCTGTTAAAGCAAAAGTCCAAATATACTGAAGTCAATGGGAGGTTTTCATCAAATAAGCACGACAGGATATACGCTATGACTCTAAATTAGCAGCACTGCACCATCAAACTGAGCTGGGAGCCCTTGGATAAAAATCAGTTCACTTCAGTCAGTAAAGACTGAATCATCTGAATTATTTAAGTTGGCAGGAACTCTGTTTGCACAAGCAGTCTTCTGATAAGTAAAAGCCAAGGTTTCCCATGAGCAAGACCAAGGGGGGGCGCAAGGTAGCCTCCCTTGTTCTACAGCTCTGTACACAGCAACTGACATGTTCTCTGGGCAAGACCACACTCCTTACCCTCCCTGCCACAGAAGTCACCCCTCACACCCAACACGGCATCCTCAAATAAGCCATCCATTATCGCTCCCAGCTGAGTGAACAAAACCATCTCCTCTGCTAGAGAAGAACATATTTCACTCTCTTCCTTCTGAAACTCTGTCCTTTCCCTAGCAGGAACATCCCGCACTGTTACTCCACGTTGGGGACAGTCAGTAGAGACAGTGGTCATGAGGAAAGCATAGTGGAATAAGAAAGAGCCTTTTTACATTAGCCTGTTTCCAGAAAGCCCTTGTAAAAGCACTGTCTTACCAACTGCAATAAAAACCTCACTAGTATTATTATGCCCCACCTCTTTAACTATTACCATTCTTGCCTGTTGAACATAATGCTGCTGACTCGAGCCTTTTGTTTCAAAAAGGCAATGAGAGTACACCCTGTCCTACAGTCAATATCTCCAAAACACATCTGTGAGACAGGTTCTTTTCAGAAAGAGGAGGAATTCAAAAATGAAGTCTTAATCCTGGTCTGGTGTAGCCCTCACAACATTAGTATTTCGAGGTGTTTTTCTTGAGCTGGCACATACAACTGACATTTGGACTTCTATAATTTAACACTTGTCAGTATTAACCAGCCACTCTGCAGCCAGAAAAATGGGTTCCTTTGGTTTAGGCTGTTTTCTTATCTGAAAGAGACAGAAAGTCTGAGTAGAGCTCACGTTACAAACTCAGAGCAGCAGGAAGCAGAAGAGAGAAAGCCCTGGGAAAATAGGAGGATTAAAAATGGGACAGAAAAAGGAGGAGAAAAAAACAAAGAGCGTTTTCGAATTGCTCCACGGACTGGCTCATGGCTCTGCTGATGGATCAGCACTGACGGACTTACAGCTGTACACATCTGGCACACAGGTGTTTGTGTTAGCATTCGATAGCTAGACAGCAGCCAGATTTTTAATTGGGTTGGGAAGAAGAGATGAAACAGCAGCAGAAAAATCTAAATACATATTCAGTGGTGCAAATCCAAGTCTTGACCAAAGAGCTCTGCTATGCAATTGTCTAGAGCTCTGCTAAATCTCTGGCCACAGCATAACAGGGTCTCCTGGAGGGAAGATTCTTCAGCAGTTATGTGGCAGACAAACTCAGCTGTTGCTGAAAGTGCAGCATTTGTCAGCACCCTTTTGGTAGAACCAAGAACAGAAAAACTCAGAATTGCAGAAACTTCAACCCTTACACTGGAAAAAGCAGCAGCTCTGTTCTCCCTTGCTTGCATTCTACTTTCCTGACTGGATAATGAAAGACTGCATTTGCTTTCTTAGCCACCAGAGCACACTATGAGCTTGTGCTCAACTAATTGTTCACCTTGACCCTCTGGTGCATCATTGCTATACATAATTTAGTGTCATGCATGGAGCCCAGATGTACTTCAAATGCATTTTTGCTCAGGTTTCCAGTCACCTCACAGAAGTCAGTGTCTATTGCTGCCTCTTCACTCAGCTGAGGTCCAGCTACCAATTTGACCCAGCATCAGGACTAGATGCTTTCATAAGCTTATAAACTGTTAGCCTTATCAAATAAATCACTCCCCACCATAGTGGCAGATATGATATCTTTTTGCCATAAAATCCCTCTGATGCCATTCACAAAGATGTCATTCTGTGTAGTTCATATCCTTTTACCCACCCTTTCAAGCTCATCTGGGATAAGCATAAAGCATGAGTGACCTATGACTACATGGGCCAGACATGCTAAAATACTGAAATAACATTAGTTTTTCTTTGATCCTTTTAAACCTCCCCATTATTAGAAGCCTTGATAAACATCTAATCAACAGATCACTTGAACCTCTTTGCGTAACCAGGCTTACAGTAGCAATTCTCATTCTGACACACCCCAAAATTTTCAAAGTTTAGCTTGCTGTTCCTGAAGGAAAGCATTAGAGTTCTTTAACAAATGTCAGCACTGAGCCACTTTTGACACAGTAAGCAGTGACTTCTGGAAAAGCTGTCATACCTGAAGAGGGGTAACTAGATATCACAAATGAGACGGTCAGGACAGTATTTGTGACACCTATATGCTTACTGTTCCCTGATTTAAGAGAGGTTTGTGGCAAGCTAAAACCACTTGTAATTGCTTTTCAAACATAAGAATCCTTTCTTTTAAGCAAACAATCATTAGAAAGATTACTGTAGGGTTTATTTAATGATTTAGCAGTCTCAAAAGAACTATTCAATATGTAAAATTTAGTAAACAAATTACTCAGCTTCAGCCCATCTACAATTGAAAGGCATCAGAGAACCAAAAACTTTTGCTCCTCTTCAGCTAACTTTTGTATTCTGCCTTTTTAAACCATTTCTGCAGCTCCCTCTTATGCTTTTCTCTCCTCTATGAGAAGCATTATTATCTTGAAATTGCATGCAAGACCACTGTTTTGGAAGGGAAGAAATAACCAAAAAACAGGGAAAGGTCAATAGATTGATACAGCTGTTGGTGGCTTATACAATGGGTAAAGAATCTTGCCTTTGTAAAACTTCCTTTTCATTTTGGGTTACTGTGGTCCTCTGTTTAATTCACCTGACTTTTGGAAAGAATTTTACCATTTCGTCCACTTCATACTGAGCTTCCAATGAGGTGCAGCAAAGCTGCCTTTGATTCATCTTGAATATGCTCTCCTCAAGCAACATTCATTCAGGTTCTCTTTTCTTTTCTTCTGCTATCAGATTTCTGCCCACCTCAGCTTGACTGGAGAGGAGCTGGGAACGTCAAGGATGTGAATTGATTAGAATTAGAGTATTGCAAGTCTTAGTACAGAACTAATCATGGACAGTTAAAACCTGAAGAGTTGCATTTTAATAGGGCCATTTGAAATTCACACTTTCAACTGATCTTCTTTCATGTCCTTGAATATAAAGACACCAAGCAACCCAAGAAATCTTAATCTTAGCAAGCAGAAGAAAATTTCTGCCCACTTTATTCAAATCAGATGGAGCTTATCTGCATGCCATCTAGGAAATGAGAATGAATATTGTTCCTAACCACTAGGAAAGGAGATCACAAAGACAACCTCACAGTAACGATGAAGCCTCTCCCATGCACATTCACAGTCAGAAGCAAATGAGAAACTGAAATGTATTTGCCTCTTCTCTATGTTTCAACTTTGCATTAGATAGATAACATTGCTAAGAATATGTAATTTGGAAATAGGAATGGGTCTCCTCTCTGCACTGGTTCTCAAATCCTTGTACATTCAGAGCATTCCAATCTATACCCAAGCCTGCTCCTACCACTCAGTGGCAGTCACATCTCACACTAGTATTGTTGTCTGGGGACTTCCATCAGCTTTTTATCTCAACTGAACTATACATGCATCTCAGTACTCAAGGAGCTATTACAAGCCTTTTTTGGAAGTTAGTTCCTTCATGTGAATGCACCCAGGATCAAACAAGTAGGCACTGAGAAATCTGGAGTGTTAGTTAGGAGATCTTGAGATGCTGAGAACTGTCCTAAATGACTGCACAATCCTTTAGACTACAGAAGAAAAAGACAAAATACCTACCTGAAGCTGATGGTGAGACTGGAAGGGGATGAAAGATGGAGAAAGAAGAAATCAAGGCAATGACCTTTGAAAGAATTTTTTTCTCCTAATTTCTGACATAAGCAATTTGAAGGCCTATTAATGGGATGAACAATTGCTGACCTAGAAGGAAGATCACAACCTTCGTATTAATGAGTTGTATGCCACCCTGCTTTCCCAAAAGACTTTATGCTTTATTTTGCACGGACAGAAGTTGCATAAGAGCATCCTGTAAGCAACACTGAGGTTTGACACCACCTGTCTGAAGCATTCTCCTCAACACATACCAGGCCTGCAGCAGGCTGCTGTTTTAAGTAGTGGCCGTGTACCAGGTAATTGACAGTCACTTGCTCCACAGGCAGTCAAGTCCCCTGCTGCCTAGCCACAGAGGCTCTCACAATCTCGCTGCCATCTGGTAAATCTTCCCCCCTCAGCAACATTTGGCTTGTTATTATCATCTCCTTCTCACCCCAAGCCATTCACCCACAGAAAGGCTGTTATGCTTCCTTCTGCATCAGGACTCTGCAAACTTTCCAAGTTTTGTCCAAGATCAAACTACCTTTCAGTGACTCAGCCTCTTGGAAATCCCCTTTTTACCTCGGGGAGGGAAAAGCACCAGCACCATCCTGTTCCTTTCCTGCCAGCAATACAATGGCCATGCTCCCTTCCTGGTTTACACAGACTTTTCGAGTCCAGCCTCAGGCTCACCAGGTTTATCAGCTGCACAGCTCCCAACTGCAGCAGATACCCTTCAACCTTTCTCCTGCCCCTCTGCTGTGACAACCCACCTCACTCTGCACACTAATCCCAGCTCAGGTTAATTAAAACCATACTTACCACTTAGGGTGTGCATAATATTATTTGTTATTTTTTATTAACACTTGGGTTTGTTTTTATTAATACTGTGAACTGAGAAAAGAAAAATCCCAGTACAATCCAGTAAAATTTAATTCTAACAGTTTTATACTATCTCAGTGTGAGTACTGTTTGCTTGTGAAAGCTCCTCAGCTTTGATGTAACACCAGACAGTAACCAGATATAGTTTTGTATTTATAGGTGTTCCATTAGCACAGTTATATTAAGAGCTTGTTAATGATCTAGTTATCAAGTTGTCTAATTATGGTTTTGCTTAATTATTTTTGTGCACATGAAATCACTTTTAACTACTGCCTGTGATCCCTAAACACCTAAAATAAGTGTAACATATCAAAAACTTCTCTTTGGAAGTGATATTTATATATGCATGTACACTTCTTTTTTCACTTCTGATCTCAACATATTTTCCAGGTTTTTCATGTACAATAGTTGAGATATATTGATACCATTTTTGTGCTTGCAAAAAATATTACAGACATATAAAAAAAAAAAAAATGCACCAGAAAAGTTAACATCTACCTTTGAAGGTGTTACATGCCCCGAACTTCCATGCAGCCAAATCTAAAAGCATTAGAGCAACCATGAAAGAACATCTATTTTACTTAGGATACAGGGGAAGAAGCAGGAGCAAACCTCAGCTATTTTACCTAGGATACAGGGGAAGAAGCAGGAGCAAACCTCAGCTTTTCAGCTAGGAACAATTTCATGAGCAAAGTTGTTTGCAGATTTCCACTCCAGCTGCAAAATCAGCTTACATTTTATTAGCACAGTATAAATATTTGTGATATGCAAAGAGGAAGAAAGAGAAGAAAACCAAAATCCTGAAGAAACTCATGAAAGTAACACAAATCTGAACTACTCTCAGAGCAAACTGAGTAACTCTGTCATGACTCCCCTTACATACAGCATGAAGACAAACTGCACAGAACACCTTTTCTCAAGCCTTGGGGTAGTTGCACTGTTTAGCCATACCAACACACACAGCAGAAAGTGTGTTATGACACACAGCCTTTTTTTCTCCAGTCTACTGCAAACATACCTGCTACATTTCATTACACTATGTCAGTGTGTAGCTTTCTACCCAAACTATAAACTTATGTGTATACTTCAGCATATGCTCCAGTTCCAATTCAGCAGACTCTGCCTGCATCTGCTGAGGCAGGAATCGCACAGGTTTTGGTATTTTGTGCCAAGAGTAGGTGATAGAGTCTGGCTTTGAAGGGCTGGTGAGTGCAGGAAGATGTGTGGGGAAGACAAGAAGCTGAGGTCAAGATGGAAGCTGTCGGGCTGCTGAGTGTGGCTTTACGTGACAAGAAGAGAGCTCCAACTCCACTCACCATGGCTTTTGCAGAACCTGCTTTTGGCTGCTTCTGTGCCAAGAGATCCAGAAGGCACCTACTACACCAGCATTGACTCAAGCTGACACAGCTTGCATGCACGATATAAGGTTGCCCTGAGGGAAGGTACCAGCTCGGGTCCAGACGCTGATGGGCTACTTGGCTGCCAGGCATCTGGTGATGTGGGTATAGAAGAAACCTTCAATGAATCTGAAGCCAGCTGAAGTTGGTATAGAGCACAATATGATCCTGTGGGCCACAGTCAGCCCCCTGAGAGCACTGCTGCTTCTGAACACACACAGCCATAAGCAAGCAACATGGTCTAACATTTACCACTGTGCTTCTCCAGGCTGGTAAATGCTCTATTTGAATGCATGTCTTTACAGACAGATTAATGGAGCTTTGGAGTACAGCTAATAACCAACCTCCTGTTGTTGTCACCTACTAAAAAAAAGAATAACACAAACTCAAAAAGTAGCCATTGTTTCAGTGCAGAACTATTGGGTTTGTTCAAAATTACTCACACTGTGAAACCCCTCACAGCCTGTATCACATCCTCTGCACCCTCACAAAGTCCCAAGCAATTTAAATGTTGAAGGATGCAACAGGGCTCAGCTGGAAAGAGTTCTCACCAAGATCTCAATGAAAGCATTCACAGCTGAAGGAGGCCAAGCACTCCCCTCCCCACATCCATTCACTGTGAACAGAAGCCTCAAGCCCTTGCTGAGGGACCACAGGGGACAGGCACATAATGAGCCCTCACTGCCAAACAGCTCAGTGTTGCCGGCCCCCCATGACACCAATCTACAAGTGTGGGCTAAAAACATGTCTAACCCATTCCCACCACAGCTCACGTTCTGTCCTGATTAAGCTGACTGCTGACAAGCCCATGAGGGGATCAGCCTCTTGACTTGTGTGGTCTGATGAAGGCTAAGATTACAAATCTTTTTCCAAATAGTCCCCAAGTGAGGTACACACACACACACAAAAAAAAAAAAAAAAAAAAAGGGTGGGGGGGGAAAACTTCCAGTAGAGGCTGGTAACATTAGCCAGTCTTAAACAAAAATACAAAGCACCTCAGGTTACAGTTTCAGATGAAAGGCTCTCTAACGAGTGAGGAGGTGCATGGATTTCCAACTTTTGTAAAGATTAAAAGACACTGATCATGACTTCTGACTAATACAGGACTTCTTGTGCACCCAGTCACAGCATTATCAATAGGGAAACGGGAATTACATCTGAATGAACAAAACTAATAGATCTAGAAACAATCACTGCCACTATGACACTGCTCTTCCCTCTCCCCAAGGGCACCTCCCTCAATTAATCTACAGAGTAACCCTCTAAATCAAGTTCCAGGTTTCTCCACTACTGATTCAGGTCTTAGATTCAGAAATCAAACCAAATTTAAGAAAATCTAGACATACCTTATGAAATAAAAATCATTTACAATCTGCAGAGTAACCTAATGGCCTCTTAAAGCACTTTCTATGAATTTCAGCAACCACTGATTAAGTAAATACATTTTAAAATCTACATACATGCATAATTCATGCAATCTGGAAAAAAAATCTGATTTTTGTTATTTATTGACAGACAAACTGACATCTGGATTTAGATTTTAAAAACCACTTAAACAAACAAACAAAGACAATAGTGCTAACATCATCCAAGCAAAATGCTTCAAGGAAAACAGTGCAAGGAAGGGGAAAACAAGGAATTGTTATTTTATTGGTTTAAATTTATTTTTGTCTAAACAGCTGAAAGCTACATATCCATAAAGAAAAAAATTGTTAGGAAACTCTCCTACCACTGCATTACCTTAGTTTCATTTCCAGAGCTTGGGTCTTGTTTTAATATTAGTCTCTATTTATCTCATAGATACCTTTACTCCTTCTGATCCCGGCAGACCTAGACAGTTCCCATCAGAGATTATTCTTCTGTGAAGGAGATGAGGTACAAGCTAAGGAGCATAATGTCCTGGAATTAGCATCAAATCTCACTATTTCTGTTTCTAGTGCTGAAGCAGAAGAGTTGCACTGAGATGGAGATAAGATTGAGAGTCAGAGGCTGAAGGAGCCTAAGCAGGTCAGTAGTGATTAGAAGTGCCACTGTGGTTTTAGGCCAGATTCCCAATGAAGCATTTTGCAGCCAGCTCCCACAGCAGCATCTGCACCCTGCCTTGCTGCCTACAGCCCTTAATATAACCCATGAGGAGCAACAGGGACTCTTGATCAGTCACACCTGGAAGGGAAGCAAACAACCTTGCAAAGAAAAGCTGCCGAGCATGGTTGTTTATTGCAGTTCTAACCTCCAGACCTATTTTACCAGCATCATTAGATCCTCCCAGACTGCTAAGGCAGCTTGACCATTCTCTCTACACATCTGCACCCCTTTAGGCCACACCACTCACCAGAGGAGCCTTCTGGGGTTTAAAACCTCCATCTCCTCAGAAACTGCATTGTCCACCTTCATGCATGGCAAGATAAGACACACCCTAATGTTCTTGCAGAAGGTGTGTTGCTGAGCAGCCATCTCTTGTGACCCCAAAGTCAGCTAATTGTAGCAGATGGGAAAAGACAAAGAAGCAGCCACCAAGTAATTAATATACTACAAAAATGAAACAGATTGTCCATTGTCAGTCCTTCTACTCAGGACCTGAGCAAAGGTCAGAGACTTCCCTACAATAATTTGCTCTTACTTTGTATTTACTTTTTCTTATAAGCAAGTTACACAGGCAGAAGAACCCTAGAATACTGAACTACTCAAGCTATCAAGAACACAAGCTGTGTCCCATAGGAAAATCAAACTGCATTTGCAAGCTGGAAGCTGCATGCAAGGTCCTGATTCCTATATGCCAACAGACCACTTTGGAAGCATACAGTGGCTCCATCTAGTATGTTGTAAAGTGGAGGAGATTTTTTTGTCACCCATACTTCAATTTTGCAGATGGATCTGTAGTTGTACTTCACAATCAAATTATCTGACATTTCTTATTAAAAGCATTTTAGCTATTTTTGCAGCTATTTGTACAGTTTGATATTAATAACCAGAACTGTGGCTCCAACTCGTAGTATATGAAATTATCAACACTACACAAGCCGCATGTAAGGTCTTCTAGGGTTTTCCAGATGTGATACTAGAATACTGGGATCTTTTTGTTTTATTAATGCTTACAGAGTCCCCATTGAGGACTCCACTGATTACCAAAGGGACTGGCAGTCTGGTGTTACTGGGAAGTTCAACTCCCCCTCCCTCCCCTAATTCTAAATGCTTTCCGTGTTCTCAACTAAACTCTGCATTTAGTATTGTAATTTAACTTACTCTCCCGAGTTACCATCAATAGAATGTATTCTGGCATGCTCACAAAATTTCACCAGAGACCTTTTCTGGCATCCACTTCTGTAGCATTTTCTGAATTTATTATGCAAAACTTAAGGGACATGGAAAGGGAAGGATTACAGAGACATCAACTGGTATCCAGTGCAAATATAACTAATGAAATCTGACATGTATATGTATGCATTCAGAGTTTTTATAGCTTTTTTTTTTAAAAAAAAAGAAACATTGAATACACCACTACTTATTAAGTTCATTTTGTTTCTAGGGAGAATTATACCTGCACAGCTAGAACATTCTACACCATCTTCCACAACAGATGTGAACCTCTCATTCCCCACCCAACCTTCTGCCCCTGTTCCCAGCCAGGCTTTGTACAAAATTGGTTTCACACTTATACTTGGCAGCAGTGACAGACATATCAGATGCATAAGGTGTTTGCAGCCCTCTTCCACACAAGTAAGCACTGTCTCTGTCTTGAACTTTGTTATGGGTAGTTTCCTCATGCCATGTTCATGTTTTTAAAAAATCCACACAGAAAAGTGCCTTTGCTATTTAATAGCATATTAAAGCCAGCTCTCAGAGGGCAATACAAAAAGAAATCTCAAAGGTTTGAAGACAGCCCAAGTTAATTCTCTCAATGGCATTTAGAAGCATTTTTAACTTCAAGACAGAAATCTGCAAGACAACGAATAAAAAAATCTGACCCCTACTTACAAAATCAGTCCCAAACAGTAATTGCAAAACCATGCATTTCTATACTCTACTTGCCCAGGTCCCCAGTTTTGGTTGATCCAAGAGTACTTGTAGATTCTTACAATAAGGGAAGCAAAGCAACAGAATCATAAAACAGCTGAGTTTGGAAGGAACTGCTTCCAAAGGGGAGAGAGGTGATCTCTATACAACCTCCCTGCTCAAGTAGGACCACCTAAAATAGACTTGCCTAGGACCAAGTCTGGCCCAAACAGCTTTTGAACATCTCAAATGGGACTCCACAACCTCTTTGGTCAACTTGAGCCAGTGTTCAGTTGTCCTGTTGCACTAAGATGTTTACACTAAGTGGTTTGTCCCTGCGCTCCCCTCCCGGGTTTTTGATGTTGGTAAGCCTCACCCCACCCCTTTGGTCTCATCCCATTGGTTGTAATTCTACTCTCCCCCTCCCCTTTCACTCCCAGTTTAGAAGTGCCTGTGATTTCGCCCTCGGTCTCTTTTCTCCCAGGAGTGGTTCCAGGAATAAACTGTGGGACTGTGGTCCTGGAAGAAAGAGCCTCCTTCATCTTTTACTTTTGTCCATTGTCGGACCCTCCTCCCCCACCGTGGACTGGAAGCTAGCCGGGTGATTCCTGGGGCTGGGAGTAGAGGTTTATGACACTCAGTCACTTGCATGGTGAAAGTGTTTCCTGATGTTCAGATGGAAGATCCTGACATTTTTCCTCATTTCTTTTGGAGCAATCCAGATCTGTGAACCTGGCAGAACAGTGTTCAGGTCACCGTCTGGGATGCGATTGCTAAAGATTCCCCATTTTTGTACATATTCATTACAGATCACAGCAACCACTACTGAAAGTCCTTCTCCTTTACTTTCTCAGATGAGGGAATCCTCAGGCTTCCTTTACAGTACCAGAGCAGAAATCACCTACTGTACATGTACAAACTGGGCTCAGAACTCATATGATCAAGTCTGCTGTCAAATACATTGTGGCATACTCCAAACCAGGAGCAAATGTGCAGAACAGCACCATGCAGCCCTGTGGGACATGCTCTGCCTGGGTCAGGAGCAACTATGGCCCTGTTGACAGATCTGGGACACTGCCTTAAGCCTATTCTTGATTCAATGCATTAAAATGTCTTTAGGCCTGATCTCAGGAAAGTGATTCCTATGTCACGTTTCATTTGCAGCTTTAGTACATCACTTATGAGATAAATCCATGAAACAGGTTGCCTAAGTCGCTACGAGCCACATCTAAAACAGAAAGAATTTTTTAGGGTAAAGTCAGCAGTCTGCAACCCAGTGCTTCTTCACACAGCCAAACAAGGCTGTAAAAGGACTTCAACTGGGAGGGACATATTTGAGCCATAATGGCTCATAATGCACAGTAACCTACAGAAATGTCCCTTTGTCTTCTACAAAGTTCATTTAATTTTAAAACAAGTCTGAAAACAGAAGTAAATAATATAAGAAACAGCGCAGATGATATAATTTTAAATGGTATCACAGCAGTCCTATGTGCAGAAAAATTCCATGTGAGGGAAATGTGTGTCACAGCTACCACAGAGCTGTGAAAAGGCTTGGCCAACAAACATGGTGTCTAAGCACCCTGCTCACAGCTGAGGAGCAGCTTCCTGATGTGGGCAACCAAGCTTTGATGCCACTATAAAACTCAGTTTTCAGATGTTTGCAAAACCACCCTCAATTCTGCTCTTGAAGGGCACAGAGGCACCACGCAGATGTAGAGCTATGGGTGCCAAACCAGCCACCTCTCCCTTACCTGCCATCCCCCCAACAATCTCCCACCCCTTTGAACGCCCCAGGGTTTCCAGCTACCAGAAACATTTCAGAAGTCAAGATACCACTGTGTTATGTAAGTGACTAGAAAAAATAAAATAAAATAGAAACCCTGTAAAGCTAAAAATAAATGTAAACTCTTCTGGTATTGGTTGGGTGGGGCAGATGGGGAAGTAAAACACAGTAACAAATCCAGATATTATGCAATTTACTCAGTGGAACATCTTTTCTTGATTATGTTTATTAGAGAGCTCCTATCCAAAACCTCAAAATACCCTAATTTGAAACACATTAGATTTTTTTATTGTAAAATACTAACCAAAAGAAACTAAATCTTGCAAGAGCAAGATGGAATCAATTTTTTTTCCTCTAAAGATAAAAAACTTTCACTGCAGTTTGAAAACAAGAACGGGTCTTTAGCTCTTTCAAGTGCTCTATATCCTTTAAAACATTCAGGGCCTGGTCTTGCTCACACTAATTCCATTAGTACTGAATTTCAGGACTGCATCTTTCCATTTTCCCTCCACACACAGTCCCAAAATTTTCCTTTACTCCTCACTCTTCTATAAGTACTGCAGAGACATGCAACAAGTTTATTTTCTTTCCAGCCTTCTGTGAATTAAGTTCTTCCACAAAACATAGGATTTCCTTGTATATTGCACTTCAAACAACTATTAGCAAACACAGCACACAGCAACTACCATGAAGGAAAGGCTAGAAGATCACTGTGTGCTGAGAATTAACTCACTTTTCCACTGACTCTGAAAAATTGAGAAAACAGTGCTCTCATTTAAAATTAGAGAAGCTTAAATAAGGAAAAATTTGGTTCTTGGAGCATTTTATTTTCCACTTTCAAAAGAAACAAACACAAAAGCAAGTTTCTGTTACTTTCTCTTTGATCATGTTTTCCTTCTATAAGCAACCTTTGACCAAATATCTGAGCAAATTAATACCATCAAGTTAGTTGTTTGTTTCCTCAGTATCCACTTCTCCAAAACAGCTCATGAATATCAACTTCTCAATTGAGGCATAATTTGAAAAGGTCCAACTTTGAAAGAGCTACTGCTCAAGATTTTAACTTTTATTAACAGTGCTTCTAACCAACATCCTGCCAGCTTAGCTATACATGTAAAGAAGATTTAAGAAGTAATTTATTTCCTAGGTATGGGAGAGAAACATTAATAGATGGAGGGTGTTGACTGAAGTGAAGCACAAACACTAGTGAGGCAGACATTATGAAAGTGGGTATTTGGACATTTTGTTCTGCCTAAATTCTACTCCACTCACCACTACAGTATGCAATCATCTTTCAGCTCTAAAATTAAACTGTTAGTTTTCATCTTGTCTCCAGATGGAGAAGCAAATAAAATAGAGTATGAACACTACTTCTGACATACCAGGTGGTGGTCACAACATATTCAGCTAGAGAAAACCAAATCAAAGAAATTACTTTGTATGTGAAACAGGGTACAGGGAGATTTGCAATGTATTTGCTGAGACTCACCCTCAAGCTAGGTGAACAAGGGCTGTATTTCAATCAGAAATATGCATTTTTGTAGTTTCACTCTGACTAGCCTTGGCTATTCAGTTTCTACTCCAGAATTTTAATTAATAGTTCAGTTATGCTAAGCCCACTCACTGAGTACTCCAAGTTTGGCACTGTGTTTCCCTGGAAGTCATTGCACAGAGGGGAGAGTAGGTTGCATTGCCAAGGAGCTAGGCTTGAGCAGTAGCAGAAATGCTTCTGCAGTATTAGAAATGCATCAGAACGAAGGCTCTGTGCATTGCATGTTTCTTTATGTATAGCCATTTCACCTTTGAAGCCTAATTTAAATCTTTAAGGTACACACAACAGCTCAAGGTAGATTTATGCCCCCAAGCTATGTTCCATGCACTACAGACTAGCTGACAGATACCACTCAAATTCGGCTACTTCCTCTACTGAATTAGCACTCATAATTAAGAAAAAAATAAATCTGTTCTCTGCTTTGATCATCCTAAAGTTGTGTCTCACAAACCCATGGACTAGCAAGGGTACACTGAAAGTCCTCCTCCTGTCTGTTACCATACAGATCATCACTGTGTTTGACAAGTGACCAAAGCCCAGCCATGAGGGAACAGAGGGAGATGATACTAAACACAAAACTAGAAGCAGTTACACCCCACCTGAAAGCCAGATCTTGCCCAGATGGCTGATCACCTAGCACTTGTGTGAGGTGAAGGAGTATATTATTTTTTCCCCCTACCAAGACTTCCTTAGTGAACTGATGAGATACTTACATTTCTCCATCCAATATAGGATTTAGCCTATCTTACGAAGCAGGGTGTTAGTCCAAGACCAAAAACTCAACATGATGAGAATGATGCAGTAAGCCAGTGCAAATGTAATTCATGCAGAAAGTTGAAGCAAATGCTAAAGAAAATAAAAACAGCCAGCAAAGTGAAACTTTATTGACCAAGGAAAGGCTCATTCATCACATAAAAAGTTCAGCATAGAAAACATTAGCCTTCCTGACCTGGAATCTGTGATAAGGTCAGGATCCCTCATTTAGGGATCTCTCAATGACAAGTCCAACTACTGCAGAGATAAGATTTTATTAGTGCTACTAAAAGACAAATACCTGGAACTGGGTTTTGCTGGTGCAAGCACACTTTTTGACTTAGGAATCCATGTGGAGTCTGAGAACCAATCTTTCAATTACAGAAGTCCACACACTTGTCAGACTTTGGAGCACAGTTACAAGTACAGTTGAATAATTTTGTGACTTTCATAGTTCTGTACCACAACTTCAACCTATTCTGAAAAGCTGACAATTACACATACCTCAAAAAGATAAACACAAGAGTATTAACAGTTCCTCACTGACACAGCAGTATATCCAAAGGTAACATCAGGCATGAAAAGAGAATATGATGCAAAAGATTTCAATTAATTTCATATCTTAACAGTATTCAGACAGCATCATAAAGCCATATACAAAGATGGGATACTCTGACACCACGTGAGCCTAAGTACACATTACAGTTAGATGAGGAAAACATATCACCTTTAAGAGTGTCTGAGTTGGTAAAGTCACCTTTTGAGGACTGCTTGCCTTCACTTTAGGGTATAAAAATACCCTAAATACATCAAATGGTTTGGCTAAGCATATAGTTTACCAAGGCTAAAATACTGAAATATATTCCAAGTTATTTTTTCCACTGAAAAAGCAAAATTGTTGCTGGTGATTTATTTACATGGATTCCTAATACAAATATTCCTGAAATTCCCTAAACACAAGGACAAAGACTTTGCTTTAACTAGCTTTGCTTATATTTTCCCAGAAGTATGGGCACTCTGTATGAACACTCCAGATAGTGTCTATGCAGAGGGAAGGTCACAGGTAATACAAGGAAAAGTATTCACAAATTATGAGAAACAAGATAACACAGCATAAAAGAAATACTACACTTCTCTCTTCCACAGGCAGTTTGAAAAGGAGCATGGATTAAACCTGATGAATCAGTCTACCAGCAGATAAAGTCCACAGACCATGTCACTTTGTTTCAGTTTAGACTTACCTTACAATTGTCTAACCATTTCTTCACTTTGAAAAACATCACCAAGATAAAGGTGCTCTTAAGATCACCACACAAAGCACATGTTTATGTTCTGAAGAATCGTACAGTACTGTCAAATAAAAATCACAAACAGGCAATTCACTCTTACCTTAAGTACAAAGAAATGTGATTTCTCATCCTTTAAATCAGCTTAGGCACTAAAGAATAATTCCATCTACTACTCAGAAGAACAAAGGGAAATGGGGTGGTTTGAGGCTTGGCTCATGCAGTTCCTGAATGACCAGAAAGCTATTCCAATGAACATACCCTTTAAAGTGTTTGGAATAACCAACGTGAGAAGTGTAGCAGCACCCCTGAGATGACAGAAGAACAACACACTAGTAATTGTTTTTCTCCATTAGCCCACAGACTGAATATCAGCCTTGGACTCCCCTTTGGTAAAATATTGGTAAAAAAAGCACAATCAGGCATTCTCACCCCTCTGGCCTAAGTAATGACAGGTACAGGAAAAAAGCACCATCTCTCTCATTGGAGGATGAATCTGTCACTGCTGTGGCAGATGTATTTATACCCAAGAAGCATACAGAGAACACAACCAGGTTAAACTGAGAGCCTCTGCAGAGTCAAGAACCAAATCCATGTATCCCAAATCCTATAAAAAGGCATCAGTTGTCTTCAGCTAGGGTAGGAGGATGCTTTCAAGATTATTCTGAATAATCTTGTTAATACCGAATAATGTTAATACCAAACAATCAGGGAATTAAATGTTTGTTCTTTGTCATTTCTTAATTCACACAAAAGCCATTTAATTTATGAAAGAAATACAGTAAAAACTGTAAATATGTTAAAATTAGATATAGATTTCTGAACTCTGAAATGAACAACATTCTCACACAAATCTGCTTTATGAAATGATGATGGCTCCTTGGGATGTGAAAGCACAATACCAAGCAATATAGATGCTATATAAGAGCATAAAAGAAGAAAAAAATGCAAATAACCCCCACACACCATCCCATAGAACAAAATCCCTCATGGTAATCAAAAAACAGTAAAGCAAACAATGCTAGTATATATAAAAAATAAAAAAAACCACACACTGTAAAATTGAAAATTTACAGCAATTTCTAGACCAGTGTGGCTAAAACGTCTGCAATAAACAGGGCTCCAACCAACATGGAAGTGGCCTTTTCTGCTGGCTGTAGATTGATTTTCTTTGGGCTTATCCTTGAAAGCAATATATCTTCCTGAATGGATCTTTTTCAGTCCTGTTCTCAGGAGCAGCAGATTAACAATTTATCAAGGGTCTCCAGTAAAATGAAACTGCTTCAGCTTCATTCACAGGATGGGCCCTTAGAATTGCTGAGACTTCAACACCTACCTAAAAAAAGAAGAAAGACCATTGAATTTTTGATCTGAAATTCACTAATGACCTGCTTGCCCTCACAAATGTGTTTCTGACAGCTGATACAGGGAGTTTAGAATCATAGAATCGTTTAGCTTGGAAAACACCTTTAAGACCATTGAGTCCAACCATTAACCCAGCACTGCCAAGTCCACCACTGAACCACGTCCCTAGTTGCCATCTTTGCATGTCTTTTAAATACCTCCAGGCACAGTGCCTCAATACTTCCCTGGGGAGCCTGTTCCAATACTGTCAACCCTTTCTGTGAATAAGCCTTTCCTAATATCCTGCCTAGACCTCCACTGGCACAGCTTGAGGCCATTTCTTCTTGTCCTGTCAATTTTTACTAGGAGAGACCACCACCACCTCACTACAATCTCCTTTCAAGCAGTCAGTAAAGACTGACAAGATCTCTCATGAGGCTCCTTTTCTCCAGGCTTAGCACCCTCAGCTGCTCATCATCAGACTTGTGCTCCAGACCCTTCACCAGCTCCACTGCCCTTCTCTGGACACTCCAGCACTCCAATGTCCTTGCAGTGAGGGGCCCAGAACTGGACCTGGCAGTCGAGGTGTGGCCTCACCAGTGCTCAGTACTGGAGGAAAATCACTGCCCTGGTCCTCCTCCCCGCACTATTGCTCACAAAGCCAGAAAGCCATCGGCCTCCTTGGCCACCTGGGCACATGCTACATGACTGAAGTTTGGCCTACATCTCTTACACGTTTTGTTTCTACAGTTCAGGTGCAATTTCTAAGATTCCTAAGCTGAAGATATGTGGCTCTTCAATAATTCAATAGTGGAACGCATTTAGAAAGAGGAAAAAAAAATTAATAAGGAATAATAAATTAATAATAATAAAAAAATTAATCTTTATACACAGTCTACAACTGAGTACTGCCTACATCTGCACAAAGCACAGAAACTGATTTTAGAAAGAGCTGATCTAGGTAATACTCAGATGGGGAAAAGCATGGGAATCCTGTTTTGGGAAAACAAAACAGCGTTTTGTTTTTGGGGAAGCAAAAAACCCACATATGCTATTGAATATTGGGTTACCAGTAAATACCTGATGAAAAGGAATTAAAACAAACTGTCTACATGCAATGGCATATTTAGCTACAGGGATATGAGCACCACACTTTTAGACACGTTAAAACCGTAGCCTATCATCTTTGCCATGCTAGAGCGGGAACAACAGTATTAAGGAACAGAAGGGTAACCCATAACACCACCAGAAATCAAGATTCCACTCATCTTCAGGTCGTTATGAAGAGCATGATCAGAAAAGTCAGGAAGTTAAAATTGTCATCTTCCCCATTTCTTTAAACAGAGCACCAGGACAACCTAAATGGGGCTGAGAAGAGTAAAGAAGAGGTACTAAAAATCAGGAAGAAGCAACCTGCAACACTTTCCCAAGGGACAGTTTTACTGCCAGCTCAGCACCCAAGGTCTCACTCTTACTTGCCGAGCTTTTTTTACTGAGCACCATGATACTTGCAATCCTGGGCTCTTCCCCAACAGAGTTTAGCCACCCAAAACAAAACAGGAAAAAAAAACCCACACTCCAAAGAATGGAAGTCAGGAGACAAAAAATGGACCCTCAAGCTCTTAGCTTGACAATTTAGCTGAGTTTGGCCATAGTGGCAGCTCTGCTACTTGAATACTTGATACACTGCCCTACACACTTAAAAGCAAATGGTTAAAATTAAATAATAAAAATAATTTCAACCAGACACCTTGTTGGAGGACATTAAACATCATATACCTGGGCAGATAAATATAGAGCTATAAATCCCACCCAGGTGCATTATTAGTGACAGGTCACATCTCTGAAGTTGCCCTATCCTATATCCCAGCTGCAAGGCTGCAATGCTCACAAGTCCCCTGTCAGCCCTCAGGTGGGGTTTATCCTTTCCCCTCCTCTCTTCCAGCTGCATTAAACCATCTGTGCTAGAGCAAAATGGCTCCCTGCTTCTGATATATTGCATTTATGGCTGCCCCTGGAATACACTAGTTGTACCAAAGGGATGTCATTTCAGCATCTCCATCCCTTACAATTTTATTAGCATCTGGCAGCTACTGTCTGTCAAGTGCAAGAAAAAATAGGTACAAAAACATATCTCTGAAGCACAAAGATAAGCTATAAGATGATGGGGCTTTTTTAACTAAAAGACAGTTTCTGAGGTTTCTTCCCATAAACTTACCAGCAAAAGATTTTCACTTGTAGAAACAGAGGTGAATTACCATCAACTTTGAGGTAAGTAGGCACTTTGAAAGCAGCACAGAGAAAGTTCATGGAATCTGTTCTCTACCACATGCAGAACACAGCCCAGTGGCTGCGGATATGCCTCAGCCTCCAGAGGCAGGGGGCCTTGGCCCAGTTCTTCAGCTACAGGGAGTTGTCAAATCACTGAGAAAAGTCAAGACTCCCACAGTTAAACTGCAATTTCATCCCCACCACCACCATTCTGAATACATCTCAGTATTCAGCAGTAGCTCCTTTAAAATTGTCCACATTTCTGCTTTATTTGTTCTGTTTCAGCCCTTTGACTTCTCTCAAAACCACAAGAATAGTACAAGAGTGACCAGAGCCAGAGCCAAATCTAGGCTGCTGTGCTTCCCAAGAATGGGACATCCAAGAGGACACAGCAACTCCAAGTCAGTGAAATTCACATTTCTGCCAATAACTGAAGAGTTTGGTTAATAGGGAAAGAATCACCTTATTTGTCTTGATGCAATACACACCCTTTTTTGAAACCTCTTCTCCCACAACTTCCTGCTGGAGAGATCCTGCAATCAGTATCTATACAGCACGCACCAAAAAAGCCTATCCAAAATGCTTGGAGGAAAAATGCGGAGGATCAGAGCTTGCAACCCCATTTACAGAGCAGCAAGTTCCACAGAGAATGCATTGCCAAAACTACAACATCTCAGACACCAAAATCTCTACCTGTTGTAGATAATGTCTTCGTGCCACTGCTAATCAGATGGAATGAGAATATCTCTCCAGAGTTTGAAGAGTCAGAATACTTCAACTCTTGTTATACATACTTACGAACTACAGTATTTTGCTTCTATCTTCTTTTGTCCTCACCCCATAAAAGTCTGGATGATAGTGTAAGGCATAGACTATTTCCTACCATCAAACTCTTATGCAAAATACCACTGTCTCAACACCAAGCACATATACTCAGTTGCCATGGGAGAAGTTTAATCTCCTCAATGGTTCTAAAATGGTAAACTTTCTCTTAAGTCCTGTGATGGCCACTCTGCCTCACTCAGGCAACATGATTTGGACCTATGAGTTACAAATACACTTAACCAAATACTCTGACAATGCATTTTGTTCCCAAGAATCTCTTATGTTCCCAGATGTTGCACCTCAGACTCTAAGAAAACGTTATCCCCATGGAGGCTGTGCAAGCACCGTCCACATCAAGTTTGTTCTGACAATGGCACTATCCCACCAAAAGTTTGTTGAAAATAAAAGTCGCTTAATATTTCTGAATATATAGGGAAGGGGGAAAGGAAATCAGCAGTACCCAGGTGGTCACAGGTCAGAGGGGTTGTGAATGGCCCGTTTTCCCTCCAATGGCTACAGAAACAATAGAATTTCTTCTATAATGGACAGTTTGAGGACTAGAGTCCTCACATTATAATATGGTTCACATTATAATAATAATGCATAATGTCCTACACATTATTGCACAGGCAGTGTTCTTTGCTGAACCCACTAATTGTAATGTTCACATGTGACACATTTACATGCACATATTTGTGGGACGTCTCTCATATCCCTTCGCTAAGGTTTTCCTTATTTTGTCTTTGCAAGATGCAATTGTGGATATATAAAAATCAAAAAAACTGCTGATAGATATTACCTTTTTTTGCCCATCCCCCCATAAGCTCATTCTCAAATGAGAAAGCTCAGTTAACCTGATGGAAAAGAACACCATAACAGGATTTGATCTCACTTCCTTTGATATGTGAAACAAATACAGTTATTCAAGGAGACTTTGAGAAACACTTATGGAAAATTACAGGTGATGAATAACCCACAGGAAGACTTATTTTGTTCCCTGAATGCAATACTGAAAATTAAAATAATAGAAAAGAAAGGCTACTAGATCATTGCAATTCCCATGACGCTTTCCATCTGTTTCTCCAAGCTTTGCTTCATCAAGTACAAAAAAAAATGTGGTGAATCCATAAGCAGGTCAGATACTGCAACTGTTTTTTGTTCAATAACTATTTCTGACAAAAATTCAAAGAACAAACCAAATTTGCCTGGTTCATAAACACTGTCCTGCTGCTTTCCCATGGATTAGCCACACAAACAAAGAAAACAAAAATTTTCCAAGATTAATATAAAATTAGTATTTTATTCTGTTTCATTATATTTTTGTAAGCAACTAAGAACCAGAGCAGTGCCCATTCCAATACACAACAGCTACTGCTGAGAAACAGAGAGCAAGGAGCCCAGGACCAGTCCTTGCCCTGTTTTTTGGAAGAAATGGATCCATCAGGCTAGAAGTAACTGTGGGGCTTTACAAAAAACAGCATAAAATACATGGCATGTCCTACCCTGTCTGACAGTTAAGAACTCCTTTGTCAAGAGATTTAAATTAAGATTTTGATTTTAAATTAGAAAAATTTAGGCCTTTAATGTTTGTTGCACACTAGTGCATGTACTGTACATACTTCTGGTGTATCTGTCTTTTTTAAATAATCACATGAAAGACTGTGCAACAAAATTTCCACTACTAGAGAACAGAAATCCAAACATGATCTGACCAAGTCATATATCATTTGCTTGTAATAGATCCAATATACAACTCCGACAAAGTCATCTGTTACCAAGCTTGTGCTGAAGACTTCAGGGATCACCTTCATCACAGCAGTTAACGGCACAAATAAATCTTGTGATGAAACTCACAGAAATTTTTTTTATCATCATTTTTTTTAAGAAACATAAAATACATCAATTCAAGGTTTCCAAAAGGCTTTCACAGAACAGTGCATGGCTACTGGAAGGAACTTAAAGATACACTCCCTACCACCTTCTATTGCACGAAGTCTACATCTCTCCAAACCATTATTTTTTGACAGTCCAGAGATGATAGAAACCACAGATTTACGCTAGGCAAGGGAATCATGTGTGTTGTGTGGCTTTCTCTTAGTGTGAGTGGCAGCTGGAGACAGTCATTGTCACAGAACCCTACTGCTCCTTTCTAACTACTAACAAGTACACTGTGAGCCACAGCTCAGAAACCACTGCCAAATTTAAACCTAGCAAAGGCAAAAAAGAATTTGTTAACACTGTGCTGTTATACTAAGCATGCTCCATGTGTTTAAGATCTGTGATCTTAAGACAATGAACTATGTAATACATTACACAGATCTGCATAAAAATAATAAACTCGGCTTAGCAGAACCGGTGCTGTGTGTATATACATTTGACAGAAGTCTAGTCACAGATAACTAGCAACATAAAAATCAGGCAGCCAGCTCAGTCTGAGGTAGCCAAAGAAATGCTAAGTCACATTATGCCTACATCTCCTGACACTACTGATGCCTCTGTTCCCAGTTCAGATTTTAACTAGTGTTGTACAAAACTATCACAACAAACTGCAAAGCTAAAGGAAACTGTAAGGGACAGACACAAGGTTAAGTTATGGAAATCATTTAGCTTTGCTCAAGCCATTGCCATTCCATCAAGAGTCCAAAGCAAAAGGTATCCTCTTTAAGTTAGTGTATTTTCAGATTCTTTTTTATCACAAACCCAAACAAACTCTGTTTTGAGCAGCAAACCAGATGGTTTTATCATGTCTCCCTGCTTAACATTCTGGCCACAGTAAACAGACCACAGAATCATTTTCTTAAAGCAAAACAAAAGCAGGCTGCTATTAAAAGAACAAAGGAGTAGGAGCCTAGATCTACTCTCCCTTCAGAGAAAAAATTTATTCCCTAGTTTCATGGGCTCTCCTGCCTGACACCCTGCTTCCAAGGCAGAAAAGTTGAGCATACACTTTAAAGTTGTTTCCATTTCAGAGGAAACCACACAGCCTCACAGACACGTACACGGACACAAGGGATATCTAGTTTTATGTGAATATTGGTTTTGTTATGTGGGTTTATACACAATAAGTAAAATCCCACAAAACATAAAGAAAAGGCACACACTATCCACTGCTATGCAGTCTTATAGTGAAAGGCAGCAGCCTGAAGAAAATGAGACACATCCCTTTAAGCAAAGTTATTTGCAAGGTCAGCCATAAAAATAATTTTTGTTATAAGCCATTTCAATATTAAAAACTGGAAACACTGACAAAAACTTCTTACATGAAAATGGGTAAAGTCTCCAAGAACACATAAAATGTTAAGTCTCCAGACCGGCATTCTTTAGCAAAACACATTTCAAATCATTATTCTTATTAATGATTTAAGATCTAAACTGGGAACATCCATCTTGTTTCCTAGCCCTAGCTATAATCAGAGCTAAAATGCGTGTCAATGGAGCAAAGAACACCAGTTGCCATTACACATCAAGGATGTCCCAACAGTGTCTCTCACTTTAGAACTTAACCCTCTCAAAAAGAAGAGTACTGAAGTAAGAGATATTTAGTTCTAAATTGCAGGTTAATATAAATTTGCTGTCTGTGATTATATTCAGTACTCTTGAAGAACCCACAGCTTGCAGAAAACTTCCACAGAAAGATGCTATGAGCCAGAAATCATGATGCAGAAAGCTGCACGTTTGACTGCATGATTTAGTTTCAGATTAATCTTTTACATGCCACCTCTAACCAACTTGAAGCTTCCCATTCAAGGAAATGGGAATGTTAGGTGCTGGAGTACCAGCCACCAGGATCTCCAACCAGTTCAGCAGTGACTTAATTTGAGAAAGATGACCTCTCTCAGATGGTTGACAACTTTTAAGATATTTATCTCTCAAATTGATGCTAGTCCAAACAGCTGCAGGATATGCTGGATGGCATCTTCTCCAGCTGCACACCGGCAGAGCCCAGAACAAACTGAAGCGATGTGCGACTAAGACTATGATGCTTTGGTTTTGTGAGAAGAGCAATGAATATAGCCAAGCATTTGAGAAAAGTTTTGTAAGCACTTTAAAGGAAATGCAGACTTAGTCATAATCCTGCTTAATTTACTACAAAATAGTTCTTTTGATTTGTCCATACACACACACTCCTCCATTAGGGGGTCAGGATTCACATCATACTGACATATTTCCAAGGCTAGTGCTAACTCAGATGTGGTTTTCAGTTAAGCAAAATCTGATAGCCAGTCAAAAGCATATATGTAGATTTACTCCCTCACTTATGCAACTATTTATTACAGGGAGAAACAAAGTTTGACCCTTAAAAATTTCAGAGAAATTTTTAAGGCTACAAAAATAAGAAACATCTAACAAGTGCTGACTAGCAATAGGTGCAGTATTAAGAAGATATTAGATCAAATATAACATTGCATCAACAAGTTTGATCCAGAAAATAGTCTCTAGATACTTTTGTATTAATTCAAGCCAGGGTGCTAACTCACAACAGATATAATCTGACAAATCTACTTCACAATTTTTTAGTGCATATCAACTATGATTCTCTTTTAGAATTTATGCCATAGTGCTTTGTCAAGATTCCAGCTCGACAGAATAATTAGCATGTTGACGATATTTGATGTGCAGAGACTAATTCTAACCCATGCTGTGTAACAAAGATTGGCTAGAAAAGTCACTTGAAATAGTTTTTGGTATCTGACTGGACTGAATTTTTAAAGCACTTCCAGCATGAGCAATCATGCTTAGTAATTCCAAATAGGATTTCTGAGAACTGCTATGGATGTGATTTTCAAATTAAAGTTGCACTTAAGCAGAGAGCACAGTTACTGGATTATTTCAGTGTCCAGAGACAAAGCAACATCAATATCATGAGAACTATTAAGAGCAACTTCAGTTTGAGTTTTGGTTGCATATATGGAAAGAAATAAAAGGAAGAAGAAAGCTTTCTGTATTTTCAGCTGCCTCTATTTTTAATTGATAGCTATTTTTTTCAGAGCTTTGGTGAAAAGAGCTGTTTCCTATTGTGAGTAAATCCAAATTCCCTCTTTTTTTTTTTTTAAACTATTTACATATAGAACTATCTAGTGAAACTACAAATTCGCACCACTGTTCTGAAGTCAGACTGCTACAGAAGCAGAATTGCTAATACTGCCTACTGAAACATCAAATTTCAGAGTTGAGTATTAAGTGAGCTGAAGTGGCAAAACACTGTTAGAAGCTTTGCTAACAGTCCACACCTGCCCAGCAGGACCCACCATAGGTCCCTTGGTACCTGGCCAGTGCCAATATAAGAGTGGCTCAGGAACTTGGATAGCTGTCCGTGCTTTCTGATGTCCTCTTCTGTTTAAAATCCTCAATGACATCTTCCCAGCAGTACTCTAGTTCTTGTTTCAATTTCCCTCTCAAACATTGATCACTCCCTCTGCTAGTGCTACAGAGAACCAGTACCGTAAACTCCAGCTGCTTAGTTATAATTCTAGATCTGAAGGGACGTGAGTTCAGTTGACTGATTTTGTTACTTTGCATGGTTGCTTCCTTACTTATAAGTATGCACCTAAAATAAACGAGGAGTAAATCCAAAGAAGGTCATCTTTGCTGCTTTGCTCTCCAAGATATGTACAACTGGAAACAACAACAGGAGGAAGCTTATTCCAGCAGAAAATAATAGGAACCCCATTAAACGTTTAACAGCAAAATATATCACAGCAAAGACACACACTGGAAGCTATCATCTTTAATTTTAGAAAGAAGAATTCATGGAAGCCTGTCTCTGTTGAAAACTCCAACACTGAAAACTGAATTTATCAAACTAGCAGAAACTATGAGTTGCTGAAATTTGAATTATAGTATATAGAACAACACATAGTCTTGTGGGAAGGTACCCAATAGAGGAAAAAATAGTGAAATAAATTAAAATTAACAATTCACAAAATATTTTGATATGGTAAACATTTGCCAATAAGGTGAACAAAGAGAGAATTCTGGCACCTGAGTAAGAATTTTAATCCACTCTCATTCAAATGAGATGCTCTCATTCAAAGACATCTACCAGCCATGTCATCTCCAGGAGTGGAGAAACACTGCTCAAGCCTAAAACAGCAGTGCTTGGATCTGCCACTGCCGGATTTAAAAAAAAATAAATAGAGCTGAACCACTGCAGTAAATGGTTTCTAAGAAAACCAGACAGAGCAGGGAATCTCACAAAAGGTGGCTTGAAATAACCAGGTGACACTGCTCTTCCCAAGACAGAAGTTCTCTTTGCTATCTATTTCTTCATTACTTCTCTACCTTCTAAAGCTGATACTACCTTGCTCCCTTTTCAGAGGGACTGCCAGGCACCGTTGTGTATTAGTGCTGCAGAACAAAGCCAAAGGAAAAGGGACAAAGCAGTAACAGCAGCTCCACACCCTGATCCTCCCTCCCACTGAAGTCACTCCGAAAAACAGCCATTTGCTTCCCTGGGGGGATATTTGACCACAATAAACTTGCTTATATTTTTCCAAGTTTCCAGAACCTCCATTTGGGCACCATTCACACCTATGTCAAAAGTACAGTATAGTCCTACTCCTTGTAATCCATCAAATCATAGGAATTTTCAGCAGGACTATTACAATCACAGTCCAACACAAGAGTTGCTCCCTGTGCTGCACAGCAGCTGTACTACACCACCAATATTCCTGGGTGTTTCTGTAGAAATAGCTGAATGCTGCAGACCCACACCGAGAACTACCCCAGGCAGATGATGCATTACTCTGCAAGAAGCCCCAAAAGACACAAACAAAGTAGAAGGAATAAAATAAACAAGATTTTCTGTGACCCTAAGGATGGGATTATAACTTCTTTTTTTTTTTAAGCTTGAGCAGGAAGCCTTTCTAAATTACATTTCTTGGATTTTATTGTATTATCTTCATGGCACAGTTATTACACATTAAAGGTAATGACTCTCTTCTGCAAGTAACCTAATATTGAACATGATTGATAACCCCTATCTGGGCTTTAGAGAATGCTGAATTTCCTAAATGGAAGGAGGGAACTGACTTGGATGAGGTGAATAGGGAATAGCTTGAGTGGATTATGTGCATGCATATGAAAAACCAACTGCTAGGTTTTCATTAGAACACAGTATTTTCTTGAAAATACTCAGTAATGGCAAACAAATGGGAAAAAAACCCCCAGATCTTCCATTTGTGGGTAATTCTGCTCAGACTCCAAACATACATATTATTGTTGTTCTTATCCATTTGATAATTTTGTAAACACAAACAACACAAAGACACACAGTACCTATATGTGTGCACACACATTGATGAGGAATTCAGGGTCAGAATTCATATTTCAAGGGAAACATGTCCATTTTGATTTATCTTGTTCCTTTAAATTATGTTTGTGGGCTGGAATCACTGAGCAGATTACTGATGCCTGATTATCTTGAGACACTCTAAAGCACCAGGTTTGTTCAGGCACTAAAGAAGACATGGGGCAGTGTGGGGTGGGGGCCCAATAGGGGTGGGCATGCAGAGACTTTCACTGCTTCGCAGGCAAGACAGAACGAAGTGTCCACACTCACAGAAACACCTTCTCTGCTAGATCTAATGACTTCTGTCCTTTTAAGACTGGATTAACCATTATCTCCAGTGAGCAAGAGGCAAAAACAAACCTAGAGTCTAAGGTGAAACTGCTTCTTCAGAAACTGACTACTTTTTCTCTCACACCTGATGTTAATAAGCAAAGATTTGCCTTGGTATTCCTCAGGCCCTTGCTCATTCCCACAGTAGGTTTCTGACTCTTTAGCCCTTCTACTTAGTAATGAATCATCTCATTGCTCCAGCAAACCTGGTCAAGCTGTCTTGGCTACATTCATTACATTGCTTTTAACTAGGGGAGAGGGAAAAAAAAAAAGCCACAAAAAGTATTTTTTAAAATAGCAGTTAAATTAAAATGGTTCAATTACAGAACATAATTGTTCCTTTGTGAAACAGAAAAGGTATTACTTGAAGGTGTGGGATATTTTTTTTTTTTGTTTGGGAGTATGTTTTGGTTTGGTTTTTAGTGGAAGTTAGACAAAGATCTGATAATCCTTAAAAGGCACTATACAATCAGTTAATAGCCTCCTAATCATGAAACCAGAGCAGGCCACTGACAACAAACAGTCTCTGGTGTAACTGCAAAATACATCTGTGTTTCTAGCTGCTGTCACACTTCTTTGGCAAAGTTGTCCTATGATTTTTAAAGCTATTTTATTCATTTAAGCACTCAAATTGTTAACTTTACCCTCAAAAAAAATACCCCAAAATACAGTACATTAAACACAACAAGTCACTAGAGGAACTTTAATCTGGTAGAATCTGACTGTCAAGGCTTTGGGAAGTGCATTTTCCCTTGTTGCAGAAGTGAAGAACATTCCTCTTTTCTGCCCAGCAGAGCAGGCATGGGGGAAAAGGACACAGAAGATTACCTGGAAGTTATTCCTTTCAGGCCTGCCATTTGCCAGAGAAGGAACCACCAGCTGCTACTCATCCTTCCTGAGATCTCAGCAAGCTCTGGGAGAGCAGCAGGGTGGCTGCAGGGGACAACAGCATTTGCTAGAGCTTGTGTGGGGTCAACATGGTGGTACTATCAGGATGTGGTAAAAGCTATTTTAGAGACATTGTACCAAACCTACAGAAATTCTGAACCCCCTGAATACCCTCCTCATACAGACACTGATAAACAGCAACATTTTCAAGGTACATTTTAAAATTAAAGTGTCATATTATGGAAGTTGGTATTTATCATGTCAGTCTTTTGATTTTGAAGGCTTGGCAACTCTTGTACTTGACATTCTAACAATCAGGTTGTGGAAAGACTTGTTTCCTACTTTGAAACTGTTTCCAGTAGCAGTTTCCTGAGATAAGTCTCCATCAATAATAGCCTAGAATATTTCTCCTTTCTTCTTAAACTTGTGTCAGGCACAAGCTGAGGCCTCTATGACATAGGACATTTTCCAGATTCAAGAGCCAATAAACAGAACAAGCTCATGTATTCAAATACTAAAGAAGGGAAACAATGAAAAATAAAAACAAATCAAAAAGCAACTACTTGGAACTATGGAGAAGGAAATAAGTCATCAGTTCAACAGCTCTTGACATTATTTATTCTCTCATTCATGTTACGAGGGAGGACACCACACAGAAGTGGTTGAACAACAACCCATGACCTTCAATAAAAGAGTCAAGGAAGAAGTTTTGTCCCATGCAAGTTCTGTAGATTGTCCATTTTCACACACATTTTTGCCTGTCTTTCAACACAATAGTTTTACATCTTTACTATGCCAGTAGTATCTTAGAACACATCATGCCCCCTAAAATAAAAAGGTTCAGGGCTTTTTCTAAAATATACTTAAGAGCAGGAATTCTCACTTTTTCTTTTTAAACTATGTCCAGAATGAATACTGTCTTCAAAACTTCACATCCCAATAAGTCCCTCAGAGGAAGGCTGAGGTCTGAAGCCCAAAACACCAAATGCTTTGGGTTTACCTACAGCAGCCCCTAAGCAGCCAAGTAGTTATCTTTGCAAGCAGATCCAAAGAAATCAGTAAAGCATGAAGCAGGCAAGAGATACCACAAAACATATGGTTTGCAGTTTACCTGTAAGGCTAAGTGGAGCTTAAAATGGAATATTTGTAAGTGAACAGAACAAACAGAGAATGTTATCCCATGATAATGAAATTTACTTCAGTGACTGAAAATCTGTCTACATAAATGATATGCAGACTGCTGAACTAAAATTTATGCACAATGACTGAAATGCAGTCTGTAGCATAGGTTAAAAATTACAGCATTACAATTCTGCAATATCCTTTTGTGTTTTGTTTTTTTCCTTGAACTGCTCTTAGAATCATTTTTCTTGACATAACTTGTCCTTTTAAACTTGACTAACCTCACTCTTCTGAACTGTCTTTCTGAGCTTCTATTCCAGTGCATCAAAAGAGCAACACGTGATCATGGCAAGTAATTTGCTCAAACCATACTCTCACTACTCAACTTTGAAACAAATATACTCAGGTATAAGTTTCTGAGAATTTGTTTTCTTACTACACAGGTTTTAATGTGGTAAACTCTACACAAACTTTGCTGCTTTTAGCTTCCCTTTCTATTAGCTCAGAATCAGCCTTACACTACAGTGAAGAACAAAGCAACCCCCAGCTCACCTCCTTACCACAGAAGCAAGAAGTAAAACTGTACCTTCACACACACTCAAAATGTACAAAGACAAAGAAGCAGCACACAGAAACAGGGAGATCTAAACTATCCTCTGATATGCTGCTAGAAATTAATCTGAAAAGGTACATTTTTGCAGTACTAAAAATGTCAACATTCAAAAAAAACCCCCAAAAATATCAAAGCAACAAAATAAAACACCCACATCCACCCATTTCTGCTCCTTGAGAAACCTAAGCAATACTCAGCCCCAAAATAAGAACTATTTTTGAATGCAAGTCTTTCCCAGCAAGGGAGAAACAGAGGAAATAAGAAAAGTTACATACAATAGAATTATTTTTCCCCACTTCAGATGCAAATAATTAACCTAAAAGGGCCTGTAGTGATCAGTGGACGACATTCAACTAGCTATTGAACCTCACAAGTTATTTCTACTCCTAGATCTATTATTAAACTTAGTGTCTGAAGGAGTATGTATTGGGCTTGCAATATCCAGAGTACATTTGATGTAGTTTGACATATATTTCACTCATGCTAAGAACTACTGTAACTTTTGAAGTAAGCCAGTGTATTGTAAATAACTTGTAATTTTGGGAATAAGGGAAGAAAACTAACCAAAAGGTTACCAAAATTAGCTTACCTCACTAAACTCTCGTTTCCCAAAATGATTTAACAAATGCCTCCTTATCATACACAAGCAGCATGTTTGTGGGCAACTGAAAGCGAGTAGTTGAGCTCTCAGACTAAAACAAGTGATGAATGATAAGAAAGATCTTGGAAAGGGGTTAATCTGTCTTTCTGACAGCTGAGTTAAGATAGGGGTCATTGAAGTCTCTCTCAATCCTACAAATTAGCCTTACATTCTCAGACACAAAATTTCAAGGTTAAATCTACCAAAGACATTATAAATAGCAACTCAGTAGAATCCTTTACTGAGTTTTAAGTAGTTTTCCTACCATACACACAGAGCCCATCTACAGGCACCTTCTGCTGAGAATTATTTTGACTCATGGTACCATCCCCTGTCCCCAGCTTACTATCCCAACCTGGGAAGTTCAGACACATCCTAATCAGCTCAATGTATTTTCCACTCAAACAAATCGGTTTTGAGGACCAGTCAAGCTGCCCACATGAGTACTGAATGAAAGTAAAGAAAGATTCAAGCAAAAACTCAAACTGAAACTTGTCTGGTACACAAAAAACAGGGATTCAGAGCTTGGAAGGAGGAGTCAGAGCAACCTGGAGACACGCAAGCTGGGGGACCTGCAATAAATAGTCATTTGTGGATCATCCTACTTGGACAGGGAAACACAAACAGTAAGTAGGTTCAAAGAATACCAGTTAAACAACTTTTTTTCAAGTTTACTATTTCTTAACATACTAATATACAACATCTCTTGCTTGTTACACTTTTCTCAAGAATGTTCTGAACTCGAACTTTATAAGAGGAAACAACATAATTTCAAATAACTGACTTCAAATCAGCTTTTTATTATCCTGTTTCTCACATGCCAGTAGTTCTGTTGAGAACTGTCAGTACTGACAAGAACAAAACTGTACTTCATTATCAAACAGAAAGCTCCATGTATTTTCTGTAAACACAATACCTTCAGCATGCTCTCTGATTTTAAAAGATATACCTAAAACTCACAGGTTCAACTCAGACAAAACCCTAGACCTTTATATTTATTTCTACTTCATTCTCATCACCCCTTCTTCAAGAGGTTACAAACAGGAATTCTCCTAAAAAAAATATGAGATTCCATAAGAATGGAATGCCATGAGTCACATTTTTAATTAGCTTGATCTTTTCCATACAAGGCATTGCCACCATCTCACAGATATCCCTGAACCACACAAACTCATTTTACAGCTACTCTGTAAGTCAGCTCTCAGATCCCTACACTTCCCTTGAGGAAGTCAAACTTGTCTTCAGGACATGTTCCAAGTATAGAGTATGTGCATGGGTACTTACAGTTGACTTAGAGCATTCCTCTTCTCTTTTCTTAAGATCTATCTAGAGCTGTAGCAGTGGAAGAAAATGCATTAAAAACCATCTCTAGCACTGAAATTGTGACCTTTTCCTTTATCTAATAATGAAAGCCAAACAACCTCATTTGCTTTAGAAAAAGGAATAGACACCTAACTGTTCCAGAGTGATTTGCTTTTTCAAATGCCAACAGGCATTCTGGGATAGTAAATAGTCCCTGATGCTCCCCAGTGCCACATCTAGTAACAGCGGATGACTTAGGAACAAAGATTGGTTTTGTTTGTTTGGGATTTTGTTTTGGAGGTTTTTGTTTGGTTAGGGGTTTTGTTTGTTTTGTTGGCTTGGGGATTTTTTTTAAATAAAATCATTACATCAAAATAGTATTTGTGCTTAGTAATCAATACCAGTGTTCCTAACACAGTAGGAACTAAATCTTTTCCTATATAATCAGAAGCCAACTGATCACTTAGTTCTAGATATACTATCAACAGTTCACACTACCACAGGAGATCTTGCTGACAAGAAAATATATCTATAACCTAGACTTCTGCAGAACATGTAGATTTCTCAAAAGTAGAAAGCATGCCAGAATTGCTTCAGAAAAAAGGGCTAAACCCAGCTGTGGGTTTGCTTTAATTTGTTTGGCATTTGGTTTTCCCTATAGAAGGAAAAGTTGACAGGAGTTGGGAGAGAGGAAGAAAAAAGAAACCCACCAGTTACATGAATTGGTACTGTGATGGTCCTGGGAGAGCAATCTCTCAATGAGTTAGGTAACAAAAAGTCCAGATAAATCCAATATTTAATATGGAATGAATTTTACAATGAAGATACTGTGTACAGTTTAATCTTCCACATGTCCTATTTCCATTCCTTACTAACAGGGAAACAGAATTTGATGCACAATTTCTTTTTCATGTGAGGGGCCACCAAAGGTGTTACACATTACACCAGCTCTTAGTCCCAGTTTTGATTCAGACTCTGCATGGCATTATCCATATAAATTCAGAATATTCACCATGCATGTGATAGGAGTGCCACAGGCACTATGCGACTTTCATAGCATCCATTCTACCAACAGGTTCGTCCTGAGCCTCAGCATCTGGAGGCTGCACTGCCTATCTGCCCTATGGATACTTGAGAGAAGATAGATAACAAACATGGGAAGACTTCCTGCTAGCAGTATCAGATATTGGGGTCTCCACTCACATAGGAAAACACTTTGCATTTGTTTCCTGGACCCAAGTGTGTGCCATTCCCATTTGTTCTGCAGCAGAAGGAAGACTCCAGGAAAACCACACAGCATAGCATGCCAGTCAGTACAGACCATCCAAGGCCTTTATTACCACCTTTTCAACCTCATCAGCATGTAAATAGTGAATGAATTGCTAATTTCTCATTTATTTCTAGTTCAAAAAAAACACTGTCAGAAAAGTTTTTTTTAGTAAAGGTTGTTGAAGAAAATTAATCACTAAGTAGTAAAATATCTTGGATATCCAAGGAACCAACAGAGAAAAAGTAGACAATTATCCAGTACAGCAAAAGATCAGCTGTAAGGTTTGAGGTCGTCTGTTGGCTTATTTTAAAGTATATTTACCTGGAAGTGAATGTCCAGAACCACATTTGCTGAACATTGTCTCTTGCCACTTTGAAAACTCAGTTGCAGAACCTGTACACCCTGCAGTTTGGTAGCCCAGCATGAAAAAAGTGAAGCCTAGAAAGAAGTCTGCTGCTAATCAAGCAAACTTGGAATTACTAAAATGAATTTTAATCCTAACCTGTTTATTCTTTAGGTATTTAAAACAGAAGAAAGAGCTTTGATCCAGCTCCAAGAAATATATTGTTGTTTACATAGAGCATCCAATATGTTCAGCCATGATCTGGAATTATTTCAGAGATTGGCTGCATATTTCACAACTCCTGCTATTAACACTCAAGATTCTTCTGGCTCAGAAATGCTGGACTGTCTGTCTTGCAGGTAAACATTAATTTACCTGTAAAGAAAACAAACTAAAAGCTACAGCCATATCTACTGAAAAAACTTTTAATAGTAACTTCTCCAGAGGCTGAAGAGTGTCAAGACATGACTGGTACCAATGACTTTTAGAAGGTATTGAGTACCACAAATAAAAAAAGGTGGACTGAGCTTGGTAACTATTGTTTGGAAAGCTGTATTGAGAAAGTCTCAGATTGGTTTTATTCCTTTCTTTAATTCTATGAAACATTCAATACAATATGATGGAAACAGATACTTCTTTTAAAAGCACACCTGGAAGGTTGTTAAGTATTTTACTGTATGGTTGGTACCTTGGGGTGTCAGCCTTGAACACACCTTCATATTGTACAGGAACTGGTGGAAGGCTTGACACTCATCTATTATCAGCAGGTGCTGGCATTTAGTAGAAGCACAAAACATTTATTGCATCAGGAATAAAATGAAGGACTGCAAAAGAAAGCTATTCCCTTTTTTTTCTAATCTAAACCAAAGCAGATTTTACTAAAGCAGAAGTGGTGCTTTCCAAAGATTTGGGGAAAAAGCAGTTCTTACTTGCACCAGACAACATATTCTGGTGCAACCACAATCTCAGAAATGAGGGTGCCCCTCTGGGCAGGGCCTTGCATATTTTCAGGACTTGCCATCCAGTTCCCACAGCAAAACTGAAATTTGGCATCTTGAGTCAGGAGACATGAGGCTCTATTTCCTCCCTCACCACGCACACAAGTCCTGGCAGCTGTACAGTTGTAAGACCAGCTTGCACTGGGGCCACTCCTCTGCAGAAACTGATCTTTCCTTTTCCCCGGGAACACTGCCCCTTTCCTCTCCACAGTCCTAAACACCAGTCAAAGCTAAATAATTGCTTTGTGCCTGCAGCCAACTAATGGAAAGCCTAGAAAAATGTTTTTAAACTCCCCATCTGAGCACAGGAGATGCATGATGGCTTGACCACTATTCTTTGCTTTTTACAGTTTGCTTATAGCAGGAAGGAGTTCACAAGATTTAGCCAGACAAAAAAAACAAACCAGAAAAAATATATATGCTGTTTTCCACCTCTTTAATCACATCTAGTGCTGTACCTTTTAAGTTCTTAGGTGGAAAACTCTTCCTATTACTCAGTCTTTTTAAACTTGCATATCAACCATATACAATTACATATATATACAATTACACAGCATTTCATGTACTCACTTTGACACTAAAATGCATCATAAAGCACATTACAACTCTCCAGTATCCCAAACATATCTTACTACCATCTATCCTGACAACCACAGACAACAGCCAAGAAGAGATTATGGTTTAGGTCAGACTACTTTAGAAGTATTTTATTTACATTCAGTTAATACAACCATACAATAAAAAATTTAGACAAAACATCTTTGGCAAAGATTTAATACGTTCAATGAGTGCATCCTTTTGCCACCCTAGAACACATTTCAAGCTTGGCTTTGATAAGATGGCTCAAACTCAATATTCCCAACACAAATGAAGAGTACAGAGACAGAAGAGAATCAGGCAAACTTAAAAGTTTGTACTTAAAAACAGAAATAAATAAATCAAAGGCACAAATCCTAGCTGCTCAAAAGCCACTTCAGAAAAATCATAGAACCATAGGAAGGTTGTGTTGTAAGGGACCTTATAGTTCATCCTGTTTCAACCCTCCTGCCTTGGACAGGGACACCTTCTACTACACTGGCTTGCTCAGAGCCCCATCCAACCTGGCTTTGAATAGCTCCAAGAATGGGGCATCCACAACTTCCCTGGGCAACATCTAGTGCCTTACAACCGTCACAAAAAAGACAGTTTTCCCAATAACTAATTCAACATACTCTCAGTTGAAAGCCATTACTCCTTGTCCTGTCACTACATTCCCTTGTAAATAAGGCTTTCTTCCCATCTTTCTTGTAGATGCCCTTCAGGTTCTAGAATCCTATAACTGGGTGACCCCTAAGCCATCTCTTTTCTAGACTGAACAATCCTAATGCTCTCAGCTGGAGACCCCAAATCAAGATGCATCACTCCAGGTGGGGCCTCATCAAAGCAGAGCAGAGGGGCTGAATCCACTCCCTTGACCTGCTGGCTACTCTCAGATGCAGCTCAGGATAGAATTGGGTTTGTGGACTGTGACTGCACCTGGCTGGGTCATGTCCAGCCTCTCATCCACCAGGACCCCCAAGTCCTTCTCCCCAGGGTTGCTCTTCATCTGTTCATCCCCAGCCTGTGTTGATAACAGGAGTTTCCTCAACCCAGGTGCAGCACCTTGCACTTGGCTTGTTAAACCACATGAAATTCACATGGGCCCACTTCTGAAGCTTGTCCAGATCCCTATAGATGGTATTGCATCCTTCAGGAGTGTCAACCACACCACTCAGCTGGGTAGCATCTGCAAATTTGCTGGGGGTGCACTTGATCCCTTTGTGTATGTCATCTGTTCCCTCTAAACACTTGCTCAGGCAAGAACCTGTGCACACAGACTTGCAAGGAGACACTGATGTCCTTGCCGTCAATGTCTGTGCCAGTGAAACATTTAAGGTTTTAAGAACAGCTGCTGAACTTGTGGATTTGACTTTTCAGCTATTTCATAAGATGGAGGTCAACAAGAATTTAAACAACATAATTTAAAAAAAGAAAGGCCATGCTGACCTCTTCTACTTCTCCAGCCAAACACAGGATGTCTGTTAGATTAGCCATGGGGCATGCTGCTCGTTAAGTACCCAGTGTTTTAACACAACATGCTTTCATTCTGTTATAAACACTTAATAGCAAGCACACATCCCAAGACACAGTGGAAGAGGTCTCCTACTGGGCTGATTGTTCACCATTCAAAAGCTTACAAGCCACTTGAATTAACTGCTAAATAAATCTCTATACCTACCCCTTTACCCCTCCCACTGTAACCCCCAGTGGCTGGCAGTAATCCAAGCCAGAGCTTGTATTACTGCAGAGCCCAAGAACCTCTTCAGTTCATACCCATTCCCTCTCTCCCCTCCCCTCATCCCAACTTACGGCTGATCTTTTTGACTGAGAATATGAAATGTTGTTAATAAACTGATAACTTCCTGCTTCTCCAGGCAAGAAAGGGAAAGAGGGGGAGTATCAAGAACTGGAAAGCAATAATCACAAAGTGTATTTGGAAAACCACAGTTGGTGAAAAACACTTGCCTTCTTTGTACTTCAACTACCAGGTGTTCTCTGAATTTCAGCTGAAACACAAAGGGTTCACCATAGTGTGATGCAAGAAGATGGAGAGCCTGTTTGCAAAGTAAATGCCATTTAACAGATCAAAATCATACTTCAGATTGAAGATATGTAAGATCTCTCTCTTGCACTGCATCAGTGTCTTTGGAGTCACACTGCTTTTTGTACAGTTAGTCATGGTGCATAAAATAAAGTAGGTACTTCAGTACTTCCAGGATTGACAGCTAAAATTTCAAAAATATTTTGTCATTATCTGATGCCTACTCAGATCTTTCCACAGCCTTCCTTCTGCATTTACACTAATCTTTGGTACTTTTACCTAAAGCATGCCTAGTATAAATGGAGGCCAAGCTGCAGTACAATTTGTAGAGGAACCCAGAGGAAAGAAAATCTTCCAGGTGTGTCACCGAGTTTCCAGTTGCTCTGCAGTGTGTTAAGAAAAACAGGAAAAGCATCGAGGAATATCTCTGGTCTTAGCTTCAACTGTCCCAAGACAGGTGTTATCAACAATACTTTAACGAATAACATGGCAGCCAAACAGACAAAACATAGGAATTCAAGACTAAAAGGTATTACTTTCTAAGCAACCCTCATGGATGGATTCCTCAACAGGCATATTCTTTGGATACAGTTTATTATTAAAATAGCACATATTCCCCATTTATTTGAAATCCTTCTCACACACTGCTTGCCCAGCATGCATTTTAAAACTTCAGTGATCATTTCTTTGTTAACTGTTTCATATTCAGCCACTAAAAAGGAGTTAAAACATAGCATTAGAACTATAATTTAAAAAATATTACACCAGAAACACAGCCCAGCTAGAACTTCTGCTCTAATTAACTAACTGTATCTTGTTGAGGAAGATGCAAAGCACTTCAAATTCAGTCTGATGTACAACATACCATAAGTCACCTTCCCCTTCCTGCAGTGACCAGCCAGTCCTAAAAAACGAGGACCAACATCACATAGCCAATTTGAGAGCATTTACATCCCTGCCTACTGCAGCCACAATAACAGTTTCTTTTATAAAAAAAATTCAAATCAAAATAAAGGAGGAATATCTTCAGAGATTGTTTCAGTATTTTATCTTTATATGTTCTGTAAGTTATCTGCTGCAAGCTCGCTGTAAGCTTGTTCTCATTTTTGTTTCCTTTGTATTTCAATGGTTAGGAAGAGATTGGCCTAAGAGGTAGTCTTTGGTGCTGGGATACATTCAAAAAAGCACTGGGAACCCAGGGCAAGGCAAGTGCTAGGAATGCAAGCATAAATCAACTACTGGATGCAGTTCCACTCTGTTCTTTCAGTTTTTCCCACAAAACCACAAACACTGTGAGATACCCTGTTTCTGAAAGCCCCCTGACCAAATCATCTGCAGACAATTAATACATCACTGAAATTTTATCTATTTCCAAAGTACAATAGAAGCAAGCTTGGTATGTCCCAATACAAACACAGGCAAGGTTTAACTCCCCTACAACACATGAAATCCCCCCTCACTGCCTGTATTTCCCAGTAACTGACAACACTGAAATACAAGACATTGGTTAGCTACCACTTTTTGCAATCAGCAGCAATAAAGAGATTAATATGACATAGTTAATAAAGCTGTAAACAGAAACTCAGTTCTTGCCCTTGAATGCTGATTCAAAACATTAAGAATAACTCTAGTAGCACAAAAATAATTGTTTTATCAAAAGCCAGGCCACATTTTTCCTCTCTTTACCTATAACATGGGCTGAATCCTACTAATGTCCTGATGGACTGATTTGGATTTAGTCACACATTACAAGCATGCTGGCAAGCAGCCGGAAGAGATCATCAGCAGATGGCAGAATTGACTACAATCTATTTTGTAGTTAGACAACACAGCTGTATCTGCATCAAGTGGGGAAATAAGACTTTAAAAAGGGAAGGAGAAAAAAAAAAAAATTGGATTCAGGAGGCTCTGTACATTGTTGCTCTCCCCCTCTCCCTCCCTCCCTCCCAAAAGGACCAAATAAGAAAGATAAAACACATGTGCTACAGAGAAACATCTTGAATGGAAAGCTGAGATATAGCCTGCTAGTATTCTCTAATGAGTGTGTTCCTGATTTCCACTAAATTGCTGTAGACCTATTCCTGGTCAATCAGATGATTCAGGTGTCTAGGGGAATTACACAGCAAGATACCCACCCAGCACATACAAGTCAGAATTAACAGGCTCCAACACAGCAGGCAGCACAATGACTGTGTCAACTTTGGGTCAAATTTCAGAAAGATCCTACAACAACCTTTGAGGTAGCAGTACTAGCTGTCAGAAAACAGGGACTTCTAACTATCATCTCTCCACAGAAAATCCTTGCTCCTATTCTAAAACCAAGAGATACAAACCATCATCTTGAGTTATATCATGGTTTAGAGAAATTGGTTAAAGCCAGAGGCAGGTGGTCCACATACGTGTTCAAATGTTCATCTAAAGATCACACCTTCCTTGGGCTGCTTGTAATTCCTGTGAAACAAGACAGGTAATATTTCATTCCACCATTTTTTCAGTTTTTCACAGATGGAGGAAATGAGGCTCAGCATCACTGTGGCTTTCTCAGCTTAACAGCCTGTCAGAGAAGGTTTTGCTACTACATCTCAGTGACACAGCTCATCACAAAGCCATGCCCAAAAACAAATTCAAATAATCTAGAGGACAGATACCAAGTCCACAGATGGAAAGAAAACCCATGAGTAGTTCCATCGTGCCAAGAGCTATACTACATGTAACAGTAAGTAATTCTCCCCTCTCAAGAAAAAAAGAGAATGGGAAGATTGGAGGCATCTGGGAGTGGGGAGGAGATATTGTTAGCAATGTTACCACTGGCTTTCCTTAAAACCTTTCCCAAAAGCCTCAGACATGACTGTCTGAGTTGATATTTTTCAGATGAGGTAACAAAATCTTGCTAAGCTAGGGATCATAAACAGCATACAACCAGCCAGTCAATTTATACCATTATTTGCAGTTTTAAGCTTAATCAGCACCATGTGTCGCCACAAGATGACTGAGTAGCACTGCACAAGGTTAGACCATCTGGAGCTGGGATTTTACTTTCTTTTGATTCTTAACCGTTGCCACTAATTCTGGTGCCCGCTGTCTCCCTGAGCTTTAGCCCCTTCTGCCAGATCAAGATCCTATGTACAGATATAAACGCTGACACAGAACATTTTTGCCTCCCACCTCCACAAGAACTCACAAGCACATAATTTCTCAAACACTTCTATGCCTTACAGAATTCCTTTCTTTGTCTTCTTCAGTTTACTCCTTCCCCTCATCTCTTCTGACAATTTAGGGAAACAAATGTCAGACCAAGAAACCTCATGTCATGTCTTCTAATGACAGTCAATGTTGACCAGGTGACCCTTGCTGAGATTACGTAAACAGAATTCAGCATGGTCACACCTATATTCATTCCCCAAAAGAAGGCCCAGTGTTTAAGAACCCAAAGTTTTTTCCCTACTCAATAGAAGAGCTCCAATAAAGACAAGAGTGCACATGCTGCTCATACATCTTGCTCACTCCTGCGTGCACGTGCTGTCAGCCATCACCACAACTTCTAGAGTGAGTGAGTTAAAAAACAACAAATTGCATATTCTGAAGCAGGACTTGATACTTCAAAATATCATCCTTAGTCTAAAACTAAAGACAATTACACTGAAGTGCCCAATAACAAAGAGCTGTGATAAATCAATTTTCCTTGCCTGCAGTATAATCTGGATTTAGCTACTTAGTACATCTTAATAAACAAGATACTTATTCAAAGCATAATAAATGAAATGCTTTGCCTTGAGGGACAGTTTTACTTAACACTTTGGTGTTACAATGACAGAACATGTGATCTGTCAGTATGAACATCTTTTGTTCTCTGAAAATGGGTGGTCTGTCTGCTTCACACTAGATCATGCTTGAGACACACAGCACCCTTCACACCCACAACAATATGCTTAACATAGGAAAAGCATTTTGCTTTGATAAGGAAATCAAACAGAAATCCCAAAACAAAACAAACAATGCTTCTGTGGAAAGTGATTCCCTAGTTTCCAAAGTCTGTGATGTACTTTATACCACGTCACAGAAAACCCACACACAGGAAAAGCTATTTGGGAACATGATTTAAACTGTTGGAAAAAAAAAAAAACAAGGAAACCACCACAGAAATACAAACCAATAAGCAGCTGAAAGACAGGTGGTACTTTTTCTCAGCATTAGAAAGTTTGATAAAATAACAAACTTCAGAGCAACATTATGGCTGACATTCCTACTTGCCATACACTTAACAAACACAGACATGGGAACAACTGAGTAATCTCAGTTTCTCTATGCTCAAGTAGTTGTGTCTACAGGTATCTACAACACAAATACTATAGAATGGACAATAATCATGAAGCCAATCCGGCTGGCAAATGGAGAAAAACTGGAAAATTAAAATTACTCCATCTTCAGTTATCTGTCCCCACACATATGTATTTTCTATGGCTGTATTACATTTATAAGCAATATGAAATGTTACCAGGGTAGATTTAAAATAATTCCACAAACCTTGCATAAATTCCTCTCCATGGACACCACCATTAGAGATATTGGCACCTGATCCCATACACATTTATTTATACATAATTCCCTATCAATACCAGTTGCAACACTGACATTTAGTACGATTATTTAATCCTTATCCTCAAAATACACACATCTTGACAGGCAGTGGAAGACAAAATTATTTTCTTCCCTCTTTCTGACAGACCATACACCAATCTGCCACCTCTCAGGTTATCAGCCAAGCACAGAAATAGCTGTATCTGATCAGAGTAATGGTCCATCCATCTCTTCTATACCAATTCATTTGGGGGTCATTTGTCCCCAGTGCATGAGAGTTTCTCTCCTTCTAGATTTTTGATCTGATTTTGAGTAACATAAGCCGTTCTGGGCTCAGGTTTCCTTTAGACTCTAGTCACCCTAGTTTGTCAATTGTATCAAAATTAGTGATCACATTTGTAACCCCCCCTTTGCAACAAATGCCTCTAGTTGCCAGACTAAGCATAAAAGGCATTTTAGATTGAAGTGATTCTGCAACAAATAGTATGAATAGGGAGGGGAGGAAGTGGTGAGGGAGTTTGTGATCCCATAGGAAGCAACTCAGAGGGGAAAAATGAAAAGCTAGTCTTTTCTATAGGACAGTAGCATTAAAAGATCCAACAGCAAAATGTTTTTCTGAGGATGAAAGTCAAGATATGTAACAGCAGCTCAATAAGGCTTCATCAAGAGCTCTTTCAGGATTGTAGAAGTCAAAAAAGGAGTGGTACAAAGATACATTGATACAAGTGAGCATAAAAAGACACATACAAGGAGGAGAGATGTAAAAGTCAGAAAGGCTAAAGCAAGGGCACACTATGAGTCACAACTACCAAGGGAAATAAAAAGTTACGCTAAGGAAGCTAGATTAATAACCAGAAGTAGAAAGATGCAGAATAGTCAAATTCATTACTGTAGGAAAGTCTTCTATTAACCAACAGAGAATGTTAAGAAATACCTGATGGCACTGCTCAGACAATTACTTTTACTTTGGGCTTTACATTATTTTTAATAAGAGTTAGGAACTAGAATTTTAAGATAGGAAAAAAAATAGGAAAAAGATAAATTAATATAAGTAGGTACAGACTATATGTTTAGACTGGCATGGTTTAATGAGATGTATCAAAAATACTTAAAGAATAAACTAGTTTTTACAAATTCATTCAAAATAGATAGAACCACAGAAGGGCAAACTGATTTACTAGCAGTAGAAAGGGAGAGATTAAAAGGGATGGTCAGTATAGCTTTGATACTCATAGCAATGCTGCAGTGAAAGAAGAAAATTTAAGTTCTAATCCTGTAGGGAATAAAGGGAATGACAACAATCAACAGAAAGCAAATACTGTTAAACCGATATATGACTTAAATTATGGCAGAAAAGGATTAGATGTACAACTTAACTGCCTGAATATAACTGAGTTATACCACATTGTGGTGTATAATATGTTATTCCACATAGTCATTTGTGGACTATGGAAATATGGTCTATATCAAATTACATCTAAAAAGCACACAGCTGGATGAAAAAAACAAAACACATTTTTGATCAATAGTTCTTGGTAATTCATTATCAAGCTAGGAAAGCATGAAGCATGGCACAACAAGGTTTTACTCACAGTCCAGTACTACGTGGTAGTATGAAAGAAAGACTGTCCTCACTTGCAGATTTAGTGGAACTTATCAGTCCAGGAAAAGTATTACAGGCACCTTAAAGGCCATGGCTATCATGCAACACCATTTCTCCATTTCCAAATACAGATTTTTCATTATTTCACCAACTAAAAGTGGTTGATCCAGTAAACAGAAAAAGAAAACACTCAGATTCAAGAAGAGTCACAAGTGTTTGAGCAGTAGTCTTGCAGCACTTCAAGAAGAAAGACTAACACTTTCTAACACTCATCCTGCTGTTTTGATGTTGTTCTTCAAGCTGCTGTCAGAGAAGCAAAATGTTTGATGGGCTCAGGTTGGGAAATCATTCTGCCAGGCAATAGCACTTAATAACCTGATTTAAGTTCTGAGTCACACTTTATTATAAAAGCTTGAGTACACAGTTTCAGGAAGTTAATAATAACTGATCCTTGTATTGACAATTAGATTGACAGCCTAGGCCCAAACACATGCTGAGAGAGCTGCTATCAGAACAGAAATACTAAGACATAAATAGTTCCATCACATTTTTGCAATCATGAGGGTTTCAAGTCTTCAGAGGCACTTAGATATTAAGTGTGGTGATGTTGTTTAAACTAGCATCAGAACACCTCTGAAGGGCACCTAAAAGCATGCCAGCAAAACCATGTTTCATGTGCTCATTTTCACATGAACAATACTGACCAGAGGCAAAGAGGATCACGGCCCAAAGATTAATGACCACTTGGATGTATCAACCACAAAGTTTCATTTCAAGCATCATCTATGTCTAGGTAACACCCAGCAACCACAGAAATTTCTCACTTCTCAGCCATTAGAAGCAACTGTGAGCACCCTTGTACCTCACTAAACACATCACTGGCTAAAGGAGATAAGGTAGAATAAAAGGATTGGTTTTGGAAAGAAGGTGGTTGCTGTGAGACCCAGAGCTCAGGACTACAAGCTGGCAAGCCAGCTGCTACCAGACAAAAAATCCCAGAATGAAATAACAGCTTCCAGAAAGCTTTTGTAAGGATTTCTTTCCTATTACTCTGTCCACCACATCAGTTACTGCTCCTGAATGAAACAGCAGGGACAAAACCATCAAGCTTCTTTCAGATAAAACAGTAATTAAGCATAAGTGTTTTGCCTCCCTAAGAAAGATTTGCACATCTCTCTTCCCTCAAGTATATGCTTAAACTCTTATCTCCTCTCCCTCAGTTGCGGAGGGTGAACCATCTGAAGGTCAGGTTCTCCTTCACTCCTGAAATCAAATCGCTTTTTCAAGGTCCCATGTCTCCCCTGGGGCAGCGAATCAGAGGAACAGGCAGAAAAATACACTCTGCATATAACCTCATAAGAAAAACAGTTAACACTGCTTCAATAAATAAAGGGAGAATGAATTTACTATCAAGTCCATTCTACAGTTTGAGACTCTTGAAGACTTTTGATTCAAGATTTCAGAAAAGGGACATATTTCCTCATGATAGTAATCCCAAGACTTCACAGAACCTCCAGACTGAGAAAAACTACACATGAAAACTCAAGTTTATGAAATAATGAAAAAAAAAATTTACTATATAGTAAAAAACTGTGACACAAGCTTTTGGAAATTTAATTCTTTTATACTGTTGAGAAACAGCATCTGCAGGCCATGGATAACATAGAACATGTCTTATCTCTCATCCTACAACTCCATTAGTTCTTGGGACCCATCAGTTTTTGGAAGGGCACATGTCGATGGGGCCTCTATCCAGGGCTGGCTTTTTGTTTTCAAATGCTGTATCTCCTACTCGGTGCCAACCTTTTTAAACTTATTTTTTAATGTTGAAACCATTACAGACTGTATAATCAGCACACTAATACCAGTAAACAACCGCCAATTTTTCTCCCAAACAAAATTGCACAGCAGGATTATTGGGGAGAAAATCTTATTTGTCAGCAGTGTATGTGTGATACAGTACAAAGACTAAGGACAATATGATTCCCTGATTCCCCATTCCCTTATTCACCTTCCTACTTCACTACAAACTCATACCATCACTGGGACTGGCTTAATTTACAAATCTGAGCCCCCCAGGAACTATTTTAAATGCTACACACAGAGACACAAAAAAAAGTAAACCATGTACCACAGAATGAGTGGTATGTACCTGCCCAAATGGAACTTGATTCTTCCATATTTATGATCCATCTTGCATTCACATCCAACCATAAGCACAGCTGAAATTATCTTACAAATAAGATGTTTCTACCTTTAATAGTGAAATACTTTTCAGGTTTGGCAAGAAGACATTACATACTATGACTTAATGTTATTCTTAGAAACAGAAAAATTAGCTTTTTTGTAAAAAGGCATAGACTCATGTTTTACACGTCAGTTATGTGCAAAAACAGTGAACTTCTATGTGACAAACCATTCTGGCCCCACAGACCTCCTGAGGACACTCATAATTAAGATTTTTGGGGAGAAAAAGTGGGAAGAGGGGAAGGGGGTGAGAGCAGGGCATTTAAGGCAAGCATACATATCTCTGTTTAGGAGTCAAAACTAAACTGAAAGGCTTCAACCCAGTTCACACTAAGGTAAGTGTATCATAGAGATGCCTTGTGCACAAGACTACTCTATTGTCCTGCAAGTACAACAACTGCATGCTCACTATACATAACTTCTAATGGCTATTAATAAAAACAATCCAAGGCTTGCTTGATGGACAGATATTTAACATTTTGAATGCTAGCATCTGGCCCTCATTCTCTTCTCAAAAACAGAAAAGACAGAACTCTCCAAAAGGAACTGAATAAGAATAATACAGTGAACTTGGGAGAGAAAAAAGTACTACGGTTTGTATTTTGTTTGGGGGGAAATCTTCTGAATTTTCTGGGGCTTGCTTTGGTTTTTTAATGAAGGATTAATCCCCCTTCTCTCTTGCCCACGTACACTCAAGGTGTCATTTTCCAAACATCACAGCAGGTTCTAGCCCACCCCTAGCTTCAGGGATTAATTAGATACTCCCTGTGTCTGAAAGAAACCATAATTTCTTACCCAGTGATTACTATTTGCAGGCCTGTTTGATTACAGGTCTTTTTAATAGCATTGTTTCTTCAAAACTGACTGAACCAGATGAAGTATTTCAGGTGTTGCTACCTGCAAAGTTGAAAGAATTCCTTCATTTTTATTGTTACTGCGGCCTCCCGAAAAAATGAAGGAAACCATGATTAAATGAAAAGTTCAGTGTTTGATTAACTAATCCCTGTAATCAGACTTGCAAGCTTTTTGTGTTTCAGTCCATTCTTTTCACCAGCTCAGAACAACATTTTTTCTCATTTAAGGTCTACTTGCTCTTGAGATCCTGTTTAAAGGAGAAGGTAAGGGACAAGAACAGTTAAACTCACCATTGAGAGACCTCCCTAATGAGAAAATGAACAACAAATTTATTCATACATTCACAAGCAAAAAAAAGTGACAACCTATCTTCTATCATCAGCTTCAGAGGTGCAATGACTACATTGAACACTTTTATTATGAGCATTAGCGCATTTCTTAATCTCGTATTTCTGCTCCTCCTGAGCAAGTCAGCCAGCACAAAGGCAATGATGGGTGAAAAGAAAGCTGAGAGAGAGATGTACCTTCCCTTCTTAATTGCACCAGGTAACATCTGTGGAAAAACTCCTGTAATTCATGAGATAAGCAAGAAATTCAACTGTCTGCTAGACTGTGCTGTTCACAAGAGCTGCACAGTGACATTTGTGTATCATTGAAGGAAGTGAGAAAAACTGTCTTCAGTTCTTTTTCCTCAACCCTATACTAACCTTCATGACAATTCCACAGCAACTGAGGTATCATCAGTTGCTGCAGAGGACAGGGAATAAGATGAATTTCGGACCATTTCCTCTGAAAAAGTATCTTTGAATTGAATTACTTATTTGATTAAGCAAAGACTTGAATTATTTCATATGTTACTCCTTATGGTAATGTTTAGACATGTACGTTTTGTACAAATACACAAAATTTTAGTTAGCAGGAGACAAATCTGAAGAAGGCTCAGCAATCAAGAGAGATCCTTGTCAGAAGTTTCCTGCATGCCCTTTTACTATACAGGGTAATATCAAGTCTGTGGATGGAGTTCCATTAGCCCTAAGTAGGTATTTGTTGCCATTAGAATTCACAATGGAAAAATTAATTGTTTAATTGAAATATCTTTTCCTTCTCTCCTGCAGTGAGACAAAACATTCTGCAAGACTTAACACCACCTGCAGGAAACAGGCAGTAATACCTCCCCAGGTATGGCAGCAATTGATGGAGACCAAACCAAACTAGAAATCACTCAATCATATGCATTTCTATTAAACCTGTCACAGCTGGGGAGAAAGTCAACCCAAAACCCTATGTTTACCTCAGTATTTCCTCTATCCCAAAACACAGAACATTGATGAAAAAAGCAAGAAAGAGTGGAATTGTTCATTTTCCTGCAATAGACTTTATTTCCTCAAACCTATAATATTTGAAAATATGTATGGGAAGAAATGATGCACATAAAAGCTTCCTCTGTTGCTGTTCTGGAGAACTGCTTTTCCTAATGTTTTGATCTCAAATGACGACTAGAGCTTCAACCTAAAATAAAATTGCTAAAGCAAGGCTACAAAAGAAGGAAAGCATTACATATAACCTAGCACAGTAATTCCTGTTCCTCAGATTGGAGTCAGCATCGCTGGAACATGGGGGTAAAGCATGCATTAATCACAAAACAGGATCACAGCATCCCTCAGACTAAAAAGGACATCAAGAAGTGCCAGATCCCATTTCCTTCCCAGAACAGGGCCAGCTGGTAGGAATACACTCAGGTGAGCTGATTTCAGTATCTTTGAGGAGCTCTCATACCAACCTGGACCAAGCTCACTAAGGATAGTAAATCCATAACTTCACTGCAAGGAAGACAGTAGGGAAGAAAGAGTGGGGGCAGTGCTGATGAGCCCTACTACCCAAAATCAGGATACATGAAGAATCAACAGCACTTATCCCTCCACCTGACCCTGAAAGTAAACAGTAAGGTCAAAGTTTGGGGAGAAGTTTCTCACTAGATGCAGGACACACAAAGAAATCTTTTATTCCTCAACAGATAGGTGGAAGTTTATGTCCCTGACTTTGCTTGCTATGTGAGTAACAAGATCAAGAATTCCCACAACCACCTCATTGCACCTGTCACTCCTACTTGCTTGTTCCTCCCAGGAGTAGAGCCAAACCACACCATAAATTGACATGACAATTTAGAATTTTTCTCTCTGCTAAGATTTGTTTCCTCCATTTTTTTAACTGCACATTCATTTTTCTTTATTTAGTCCTAATGAAAGCACGATATAGAAAGTTGCATATGTAAATCTCTGCTGAATCAGGATCAGAAAGATTCCTACAACTCCCCACTATTTAAAAAAACCATTTCCCTGTGACCAGCCTTACCACTTTAATTTTTATTAGAATTATTCTTGATGCCTTCAGCTAGCCTTCCCAAAATGTAGAGAAACAGATGCACAATAAAAACTCTGCTTATACCCTGGATGAGACTAATCAATACAACACTAAATTGTGTGTTTATTTCCACTTCTTTTAAGGCAAACAGCAACTGAAAAGCAACAACTTGTATCTGGAGGATGGGTAATTATGGACAGCAAGTGTCATTTCAATATAAATAGGGGAAATAAATGGAAATTACACAACACTTAACTCTTACGAATTGGCTGTTAACTGAGACAATAGTCTACAAGATGTTGTTTGGAGTATCTCATTAATAAAATTCAAAATTGTTTTCAACAATTATGTGCAATCATTGTCATTTTATCACTGGCCAAAAGTAGTCTCTCATTGCATGCTTCAAGATGTAATTGTATCACAGATTGACAAGAAAACCATCCTGTCTGCAGGGGAGATCTGGAGCTGTACCACACCAACAGGGAAGTGTCACACATTCGCAAAAGAAAACGTTAGTTCAGAGAAGGGCCTGCTGCTAGAGAAGACCAGTCAATGCTCTTCAAAGACCAAGAACAGCATTTTCAAACAGTGATGGGGGTCACTTATCTAAACTAATTTTAGCTGGTCTAGAAATGTATCTTTCAGGCCTTATTTTGACTTAAGATATTTGTTGTATCTTAACAAGGGTTTTTACTCTCAAGATTAATCTTCTGGTGTGGTTTATAATATTAACCACTTTACACTCATTTGTGAATTACCTTGACAACCTGCTCTGCAGAAGGCAAGTAAGACACTGGTTCTGCAGCAGCACCCTACTCAGTCCCTGTACTGGCATTTTTGGAGGGACATAAGCAATAAACACCTCTCCTGCAGCCTTACACAGCTACTTACCTAAGAGACCAATTACCATTTCCTTGATTACTATGGAGGCCATGCCACAAGCTGTGCTTGTCTGCTTTTAGCTGTAGGAAACAGAGCCAGAGCTCAGTCTGGGACACAGCAGTGTGGCCAGAGGCCAGCACAGAACCTGCTGAAACCACCCTACAGCACCTGGAAGTCTGCTCTTCCTCTCACCATAACTGACATCCAAAGCCAATGTTTGTCCCACACATCCTAGCTGTATGCTTCATGCTTCCAGGCAACCTGAATCATAATTCCATCAGTCCCTTCATCTTCCCTGAAGATTCCCATAGCTTATCCTTCCCCTTACACACACCTTCACATCCTGTCTTTTCCTTGTCTGTTACTGGCACACATCAGCCTTAGAGGCACAAAGTTAATGACAGACCACTTATTTCTCTGATTTTAATACACTGCAATGTCAGAATCTCCTCAGCTGGAGAACAATTCCAGCCCTTTTTTGGTAGGGACTTATGCCCACTTAGGCAGAAATAGCAACAACACAATTAAGTATAAACTCAAATCAGAGGAGCCAGTTACTTCACCATCTCCTGAATACACATGGGACACACAAGGGCTTGCTCACATCATTGACAGGAGCTATTCTCGTCTGCCTGTGACATCTGTAGACTACCTGAAACCTGTCTGAGTGGGAAGATGGAGGTAACTAAGCCTGGAAAGTTGGGTGGACATGTATTTGGAAGCCAAATTTGCCTACTATTTTTGTTTGCGTGTGTCTCACTGTATCTTTTATCCTTTACAATACAATTTGTAAGCAAGGTCCTAGAATGCTCAGCAAACCTTACCAGAAAACTCAACCCATGTCCAGCTTTCATCAGCAGTGAAACTTCCTAGCTTTTGCCATCCACTCCCTCCTCACAGATACAACTTGACATGTCAAAGAATGTAGGAAGTCTTCCTCCTCTATCATTTGCTAATTTTCTGAGCTAAAAATCACCAGATTTTTATGAATTTTAACAGTGATGAAAATTTGTTTTTACAAGCATGAGTTTAAATACTTTTAAGAGCCCAACACATTCAAGGTTTCTTCAGACTACCCAAAGCATAAAATATACATGTTTCTCAGCCAAAGTATACAGCACTTTTATAAGAGAACTGAAAAAGTTGAAGTTCTAACAAAATTAAAAGGAATGTACAGAATTAAGGGAGAGATTCACTTCTCCTGTCAGCACTCAACTCTAAGTTAATATAGCCATTCAAGTGAAGAAGGAAACATGACCAGCCTTCTCTTGCTGGTCCAAAAGCACCAAAGTCTTAGCTTATTAGTAGATCTCCAGCTCTGCAAGCAGTGCTCCCACCAAAAGTCAGCCAATGCCTTTCAGAAGGGGCAATTTTAGGCATCAGTTAAAACTGAAATCCAAGTCATCTGGGCTGTAACTCCTGAGGGGAGGGGAAAAGACCAAAGTAGAAGCAGACAGAATAACTGCCTTACATGGGGGATAATGACAAGGTAGCTTGACAAGTACTGTAGTGACTTTATAAATTGCTTCACACACACAAATTATGCAATGCAGCTAATGACTCAACAGGGGTGGAAGGAGGCTGGGAAAACAGAACACTGCTCATTCATTCTGATGTCATCTGGCGTTGTTCATACCTTACAGAAGTACCCATCTGTGTTTTGACAACCTGCCAGTCCATCACTACCTAAAGCACACAATTTGCTATAGGCAATTTGACCCTTTTCTTCCTTTCCTACGCCCTCTTGCTTATTCTGAAGAATACAGACTTCTCCAGTAATAGCTGTTGATGTTTTTAAAGGCAGGCCACAGTTCAGGATTATTTTGCATGCTGAGGAAGCCCACAGGCACTCTTGGTATCTTGTGTGTAATTGCAGCTAGTTCTGTCATGAGGAATAATTGAAATTATTATTTTGTGATTCAGATTTTTTCAAAGTCAGGACTAAACTAAGGGTGGGTCTAGAACTTCACCCAAAATAGAAGTTTTCAGCAGCTTTGGCTAATTAGGTTAACTAAGTGTGGACTTGAGCCGTGTTTTTTTACTTTTGCTTGTTCACATAGTTTTGGCTATAAAAATAAAATTGTGCCTCCAAATATAGAGGTTCACATGCCTTATTTTTCCCACAAGTTGTGCTACCTGAGTAGATTAGACAGATGAAGATAACTTGGCTGTATCAAGTTCTTCAGTTGCCATCCAACAGCAGGGTTAGACATGTGGTGGGAGCTGCTTGAATTACAAGACTTAATATAAGGAAAAAGTAAAGGGTGAGTCACAACCTAGTATTTTAAGGGAAGATAAAGTAATGGGCAATGCACTTTCTACCTTTATTTTCTGTACAAATCAGGTATCTGTGGTCTGAACCCACAAGAACCCTCAAATAAAAAACATTACCCAGAAAGAACCTACTACAACATTTTGCATGGTTTGTTCTTCATTGTGGAAGTGAGGGGAGAGCCTTTTTTTTTTTTTTCTTTTCCTTTTTAAACTGTCTTTATCTCATCCCACAATGTTTCCTCCTTGCTTTTTAACCCTTCAGTTCTCATCACCATCCTGCTGGAGGCAAGCTGGTCCTGAGGGACTGACCTTCCATCTAGGATCAGCCCACCACTGAGGGGCTTGCTAGCCGGCATTTCTACTGATAAAGGAAAATTGGAAGTGGGGTACACCTACAATTTGAAATCCAGAAAACACCATTTGTTCAGTTTTACTCACATAAGGCTGAATTTGAACTAGAAATTTAGCTCATCATTGCACCTGATTAGGCACTGCCTCTCAAATCAACAAACCCCTTTCAAATGCATGCCTACCCTGAAAACAACTGCTTCTGCCTTTTCCATGCCAAGTATCCTTACAGGAATTTAGGGCAGAATTTATAAGTGCTTAGTATCCTGAAAGGTGTTAATATTTAGTCATTCACTCAACACCTGGATTAGAGATTCACCTCAAGTAAAGTCAAAGCTCCCTTTTACCCCTTTCTGTCATTCCCTTCTACTACTGCTCACACAATAACAGCAGTAAAGCGCTAAATGCTGTTTTACACACAGATGAAGCATAGTGCATGAAATAATCTTTTAAAAAGCACAAGCAAAGGCAACTCATCCCTGGCTCACATGAGCTCTCCTCCAAAGTATTTCTTCTATACCCATATCCATCAGACTAAATGCTGATATCCTCATCCAAGCAAAACTTACTTGGAAGCATTCAAAATTTCTCCAGACAATACTTGAGCTTGACTAGGTGTTAAGGTCAGCACAGCACTGATTTCAGGAAAAAAAAAACAACTCTATTTTATAGACATTTGAAAGAAAACAACAGAAAATCCAGCAGGTATGAGTATTAAAAACTGATGTGATTACATTACACCAATGATGACAGAATCTACTCAAGCTGAGATGACCTTGTGCTCCCTGCTGCTTGCAGATTACATTTTCACTAGGACCAGGCTGTGTCAAGCAAGACATGGAATTATCATTTCCACCCTTTTCCATTCATTTTGCTCTAGCCCAAGTGACCACAGAAAATTAAGAACCAAGCTGTGCCCAAGTCTAGACAAAGCATTCTTATTCACAAATCAAAGATTTCCTCATACAGCCATCCTACCATGGATTTTAATAGACTGAAGAGAGTCATGCTCCTATGACCACAGACTACAGAATTTAGCTGAAATTCCATGCACTGGTTCACACGAAAGTGAGAAGCAGGAGAGGGTACACACGTACCTTCCTGACATACCAAATGACAAAACAGATGCCAGGACACTGCTGCCTCTGAACACAGACACCAAGGTGACATACATATGTGGACACAGATCAGTCCCTCAGTGTTTAATGGAAAGCCCATACATTAGAGCAAGCCCACAGCCAGCAAAACTGGCAAAAGCTGTGAAATGCTACAAGAGAAGCACACCGGGCTAACTGGGCACGTTCAGGCACCACAACAAGGAAGGAGGAATGCCAGACAGAAATGCTTGCTGGCAGGGCAAGTTGGCACTTGCACTGACAGCACAAGAACCACTTACCTACACCCAGGAACCCATTACCAATCTTCACAGACACACTGGCACAGAATTACCCTGCCAGTTCAATTGCTTGCAGGATCAGAGCTACAGCCACACACACTGACCACTGAAAAACAATCCCCAGAAAAAGGCTGTCACCACACAGGCAGAATGGTTTGATTGTGTTGACAGTTTTAGGTAATCTGAAAGCAAGGTAATAACCTCTGAGAGCATTTCATGATGTTTTCTCAGCCAACAGCTTGTCTCCACCTGTGTCTACAGAGGAGAGCACTAAGAACAGGGTAGGGTGAAAAGATGCAAGACCTAGAATTATAAGCCATTTACTAAAGTTACCTCCTCTTGCCTTTGGGTAGAAACATCCTAGAAGTTATAGTGGTATAATGATCCAGGTGGTAAATAGCCATTGCAGGGTAAAATTTCCCTATAGTCATGAAAACCACTGCCTAGAGGAAAAGAAAAAGAAGTAGAGATGTTTGAAGAAACATTTTCTTTCTGTACAGTGCTTTACTCATTGAAAGTTCAAAGACCTGGGGAAGTTTTTATTCATGTAACATTTTATCCCTTATTTGCTTCTACAATAAAAACAGAATAAGCAACTGTATTTACAGTTTACAGCTTAGAAATATTTTTTTTATTACAATGTGAAATCATTCCTGTTGACTTAAACATCAAATCCATTTATGCTATTACAACTGCGGTGATAAGTTAGACTGATAATACAGTTTAACCACAGCACACATCAAAATTTTACAACTTTCACCTGAAGATTTCTGTAGAAAACTTACACCAGCTTAAGTTTCCTTTGGCCCTTCTAGAATAGGTTCTCTGCTTGTGGTACTTCAGGCAGTGAAACTCAGGCATTGGAATTTGTAGAAAGTTCCATGGAAATTCTGTGAAACTCATTTCCATCCCATTGCCTCAGAACTAAAATCCTTCTACAGGTTTTCTTGCACACTCTGGAAACATACAGAGACAGCTTGGCAACCCCTTTTCTGGGGCTACACAGTATGTGGAAGTGTTAGAAATCTTTCAGAACAGAAAACTGTCTGGGTAAATAACTACTAGTGTAACATGATTAAACAGTACTCCCATGTCGCAAGCAAGAGAATAAACACTCAGAGCAACAGCCTCAGACATACGTAGTGTAAGTGTTGTTACTATCATTATAGAGCAGAGAGCAGTCCTTTCTTTTGTGTACATAGTGCACACCATTATAGGACCCTATTTCCCACAGATAGAATTCTGCATAAGATGCAAATAATGAAATACAACAGCCAACATGAAGGAGTCTGCCTGAGAGGCGTGAGAAGGTAAAAAAGAGCAGGAGATAGCTCAACCAATATTAATGAAGCAAGAAAGGACATGACCCTGTATACAAACTTTCATAAACAATTTCAATGAGCTGTATTTTTTCTTCCCCTAACCTGCCCTATTATGAACAGGACAATCTCATGTAAGACACTAGATAACAATCAATTTGCCCTTCAAAATATAACAGCATTGTTAAGGAGTCTGTCATTTTCCTTTAATTAATGCCCTGCTGCATCTGACAGACATCAAGTGCTCATAGCTCACACCAATGAATTTCAGTTTTAAGTGTTGCCTAGGTATCAGCAAATACTGTTTTTTAATGGCAAAGACAACCGAAAGGAAAAACATTATTGTAATCAGATGAGTTGTTACAAGCTCAGTGATGGCTACAGGTTAGGAGACATGCAGGGGAAATCTGAATGCATATGAGAAAGAAGATGCCAATTTTGTCAGTGATGTCAATTCAAAAATAATATTTCAGAAGAAAGTAGGCGGTAGGTAGGTAGGAAGTTAGTAACCCTGTGTGAATGTCATTCCAACATGTAAATCTAGCATAAGGTCAAGCCCTGGCATGCAAAGGCCTTGGTCCATACCTGACATTCTGCCACTGAAAACTTCTCATTTGTCCACTTCCACTCAGGGCCAAAACAGCCACCAGCCTACAGAGGGCTCACTTACAACCCCAACTTTCATGTGAATAGTCAAAGTACAATTTGAAGTGCAACTAGTGACTTGGCAACAGCAGAAAACAGCACGGACTCTTTGCAAGAGTTAATCTTGCTAATGCCACAAAACAATAGCAGATATCAAACAAATATTGTGCAGTGACTCTCAGATGCAGACTGATGAAGAAAAATCATCACTTTACCATAAGGCTTTCTGATTTAATTAACATATAAAGATTACATGTAATAACAAGGACTAACTGTAATCCAGATGCCTTTGAATTACTGTACCAGAAAAACTCAGTTGTAACTGAAGTCCTCTATCAGCTTAAAATCCAGAGGAAATGCTCCACTTGAGGTTGACAAATCCTCTGAAGTCTACCCAAAAACCTACTCATCCTGTTTTACTCCAGTCAGCATTATCCTTTGCAGCAAGTTTAGGAGAATTTACACAGGTTTGTATCTTGGGCTGCATTCTATACAGTACATGAGCCAATCTTCTGACTCAAATCTGTCTGCTACACGCTGCACAGAAGAAAAACAGAATGAGGCTAGGGAAAACTTCTCTTGCCAGATAAAAGCAGAGCTGTGTTATTGAACTGCCAGCCAGAAAAAGCTCTGAATTTAACTGGTCCTTCTGCTCAAAGAAACTTGCTACTCAGCTAGATCTGTAGCTAAATAACACATATATGTTATATGTATATATAATACACATAATATAGACACACACATTATAATATGCATCTATTAGGTCCCAGTACATAGCAATGTGTTAGAGCATACAAAACAGTAATAAACTCATCAGCCTAAGAAGATAAATAATGACATACCAGCCTTTGATAGCCTGGGATACAACATTATTGTAACGTGCTGCTCATGGGTGGGGAGATGAAAATCCACGACTCATGCTCCAGGCTGCTCATGAGACAAAACAGCCTCATTTATTATTCAGAACTCACTTAAATACCCAATTCAAATCTTCTGGGCTTTACAGCCATTGGCTGATACCTCTCTCCCTGCCTAGCTTCCTGGCCAGCGGTGTGCTCACTTCTCAGATTGGATGGGGCTGCCTGAGGGTCCCCTATAACTTATCCAGGGACATGTTCAGGCATGAACTCAGTTAGCTGAATTGGATTTGTGTTATGGTCAGATTTACTTTGTCCAGTCCAGGCCAGCTGCACTGTGACAATACCAAGACACATTATGATTTCATTATGGTTTGGTCTTGGCTTCCCTTCCCCCCAGCAAATTTTGAGAGGAGGTTCATGGATCTGACCAAGAATCTAGTTTATCAGAATACCATGCAGATAAAAAAAACATGCCCCCATCTTTGGGAACCAGCTGGTTGGTTTTTTTCATTGGTAGTTTTTAGGTTTATTTTTTTTAATTTGAAAAAAATTATAAAACTCCTCTACCACTAGTGAGAGTTAAACTGTAGGTATTTAACAGGGAACAGTTGCTGCTCTTTTTTCAAAGTATCACTCACATTGAAATGTAGATCCATTTCTCCCCTGCTACATGCCTCTGGATCCTTCTTGTTAGGAGTATAGGCAATATCAGAGTGCTGAAGGATTATAAACAGATTTGGTCAGTGCCACAGGCTATTCCACTGGAATTAATAATGCTTCCCTGCAAGTTGTATAATTTGCAGGAGACTGGGCTGCTTAGGGGACAAGCAAGTCTGTGGAGTCTTCCACACCTCCGATAACAACCGAGACATTTCCAAGTTTTTTAAGCAGCATACAAAGAAACCCTGTTTCTAATACATACACAGAAAGCCCACTGATTAGTTGTGTTTATTAATTATTCTTCAAATGGCTTGAAGTTCAAACTTGGATTAACTTTCATTACTGTAATTAGGTACTGGAAAACAGATCTACTCAAACTAGTCAGTATAGAAAAAAATTGCTCTGTTGTTTTAAGACTTGTGTAATTTAAAATTGTTTAGAAGTATCATCAGCACCAGTTTGCACCAGAAAACAGGAAAAAAACTACTCACTGCTTCCTTCAATGTCTTTTCATTCTGCAGTCAGGTATGGCAGACATAGAGAAAACACCTGAGACCTGGTCTCTTTTGTGTCCAGAGACTAGCTAGTCTACAATCCTTTTATCTATATACAAAATTAATTTTTTTCTTGAAACATTTACAGGGCTCTAGAGTGAAAAAAAGCCCACTACTAACACAAACAGTATAGCTTGCATTTATCTGTATTTTAAATACTGTTTTATAACGGTCTTTCCACTTCACAATGAAGAATACCTCTTACTCAGTGGCATCCAACTCTCAGTTAAAGACTCAGGAAATAAGAGTCATCGGGGTAGCTCAAATAATTCAATGAGCAGCTAGACAGATGTGGCTATAACTCCTGCAATTTCTGAAAAGGAAACAAAAATATCTCAAATAATTTCATTTCCAGGGGCCCATCCTTGTCTGCGCTGCACACAGCATTCACACTCCTGAGCAAACTGAACAAGCACACGTTCCACGGACTGATAGGCAGCTGGCTCACGGGAAGACTCCTGTCTCTGCTGCTACCAGGGGCACACCAATGCCACAGCCTAATGTGCAGCCCAGCCCTTCAGAAATATGCTGGCATATGTATGGGGACCCCGAGAGTACAGCTGCCCATCTCAAACACGGTTAAGGCCACAGAAGGACTTTGCCATGAGATAAGCACAGAAGGGAACTTGGACTGTAAGATAAGCCCGCATAGCAGGAACTTCGGATTAAAGGTGCTACTATTGTCTAGGTGTTATCTCGGACCTAGGGGGAGGCTAACAAAGCTGGGGAAGAAGAATGTATCACTGATAATGGACAGAAAAAAATGCAGAATTTATGGGCCACAAGGAAAGCCAACTCAGCAACTGTGCTGAATCAGCTCTGACTGGGTAAAATGTAATTCCCTCAGGGGTAAAGCACAACACCAACTCACAGCCCACTGACACTAGAAACCCACCAAGAGAAGAGAAAGGCCGAGCATGTGAACTAATTAGTGTTACAGAACTGTGTATCCAATGAGTATTAATTCCTCTGTTAAAATGTATTAATAGGTAAAAACTTTGAACAACCCCATGATCCCCCCCACCAAGAAGTCTAGGATGAAAGAGGATCAACAGGATGCCACTGGATCCACAGGTGGTGACTGTCCTCTACTTAATAGATCTCTCTCTTCTCACCCACCCCAAATTTCTATTTCTCTCTACCTCACATGCACTGTTAATATAATCTGTACTATTGACTTCAGCATATGGGTCTCATTGGCACCTTAATTCAGGCAGAGGCATCTCTCATTAATTTTATTATAACAATGTTACATGTGCAACATTCTACTAAAGTTCATTAAATTACTGTTGACTATCTTGTACTATGACATCTTATATAGCTGAGAAGGGATGTACTAGTGATACACCTGCAAAAATTCAGAATCAGATCAACTATACAGCACAGTAGTATCAACTATATAGCAACCCTGACATGCTGCCATTTACCACCCACAATCTTCTCTCTGTCCCCAGCTGTAGATCTTCATGTGAAGAAAAAAGCCGTAAATCTTGATATTTTTTCCAGACTTTAATTCCACTACATTCCCAAGCAGGTTTTTCTCAATGTGAAAGAAAGCATTAGCTATTTCTCACCGTTGTACAGAAATGGCCAATAAACAAGTGTTGAAGAAGAAATTTCTACAGAAGTACAATTAGTTTGATGCTCAAAACATATTTCTCTGCAAAGCTACTGAAAATTCTATTAGGATTTCTTTTCTGTAGTTAAGATGCTCTGCAGGACCATCTGCTGTTTAACTTCAGTTCAAAATCATTTAACTAGAACATACTGAAAAATTCATGTTAACATATATGTATTGGCTTTACACTTATGGAGAAATCAAAGTGTTTGTAAGATTTTTCCACAGATTCCTGCAACAACTGCAACACTTTATCAGATGTATGAAATGCACATATGGATGCAGAAAGCAATTTTGTTTCTTGGTCACAAATATTGACTGTTTAAACTCCATGTCTGACCTGGAGTTCTTCAGAGAGATTTTCTTTTAATCTCATCACATAGAAACTACAACATTTCAAATGAAATCATTAATGAACCAAAGTCACCTCCTCCATCCAAAAGTACCATTTCTCCTATTAGCTCTCTCATTTAAAGAACCTGAGAACAGCAGCAGCTTTTATATTCCTCTCTGAGCTACCTCATCCCTTTTCATGAGCTTAACAACTACGGCAGGGTGTTGACTGGCTCATAACCATCATTCAGAAACTAAGCCTTTACCAAAAAGAGTGAAGTTAAAGAGTATAAACGACAGCAATCACTGCTAATCGATCCTCTACCCAACTCTGCCTTGAACTCAAGAGCAAAGCAAAACACTCAACACAGAGTGAGATATCATAGCAGGGGCAATATGGAGTGGGGCACAGGGCAGATTATAAAGAACACCAGTCCAATTAGGGAAGTTTGAGTGTCAGGACGTTGAATTCCCTATCATTTCCTGGCACCATTGCCTTTAATTAGGCCTTGGATTGATTACTGCCTTTGTTCTCCATTGACCCACCACTGACTCTGACAGGGGTTGTATTTTCCCCTTCTGCAATTAGAAGACAAAATTCTGAGTGTCAGCAAGCATTACACAGGCAACCATGCTGTTCAAAGCTACAGAGCCCTTAAAAAGAGAATGTGTTTGTGCCATTAAGACATTCTTCTTTCTTTACAGGATACAATAGGATGGAGTGGATCCTAGTCCAACAGTAAATTACTGTTAAGGCTAATTTAAATTTGTCAGTGCATTTATATGCAGTGTATAAAAAAAACAAAACCCAACAACAAAAAAAAAAAGAAGCAAGAATTGCTAAGTCAAATCTACCTGGTTCTTCCATAATTCAAAACAACAGGTAGGTAAGAGAGATGGTGAAATAGACCACTGTCTGAGCATTTAATTTGTATAATAGCAGCAACTAGACTGGAGAAAGTAATATTCTATGCAAGTATGTAGAATATAAAGCTTTATGGCAATCTGAAGCACAATAGACACCCACAGTGCTAAGGCAGCGATGCAAAAAATACATTAAGGAAAGTAAAACTTGAAATAACATTACACAAAATCTCTTTCTACATTTATTTTATGTTACACATTTTGATAGCACTTAGAGGCAACAGCTAAAACAATAACTAAAAATACCAAGATCCCTTATGCCATGCACTGTACAAGTCAGTTTTTTCCCCAATTAGAATTTACAGTCTTAGTAGGGTCACAAAGGAGTCAGGGCAAACAAAGGCAAAAATAACTTGTAGGCAACACAATTTTTTCAAGTCTATGAGATTTGTCTATGCTACTGTAAGAAAGATTTCCACCTTCCATATAGAAGGTTACAAACTATCCTCTGTGACACATTGCTTTTTGTCATTAAAATACAGGTCCTGGAAGTCACACTATCATGCTCTCTGTGACTGTGGCAAGTCTTTTCACTTCTCCATGCCTTTGATCTCTAGTCATATATCCCCCAGGGCAGACAAAAGCCTGGAAGATAATTCATCAATACTTGTGAATTATTTGGGTGCACTTTGAAAACTGAACTAATGTATTTATTACTAGAAGTTGTCCTGATATTTTAAAAGTCTTAATGCATTTTGAATAATTAAACTGTCTGAACATGGAAAGGTTCCTATTAAATATGGTTCCCATTACCACAAGGAGACAGCTCAACAGACATTAGAAACTGACAGCAATGAATTAAAACTTGGATTTTTCTCCTTCTCTGGCCATTTCTTTTTCCATCACACATACCCGCCAAAGTCTCACAGTGCAAGACAGCAGCCATGTGTGGAATCAAAATAACACCAGCCAATTCGACCAGCAAACCCAGGCAACCAGCCTCTAGAGGATTTGCCCAGGTGAAAAAAAGGGTATCTAGTATTCCTAGTATTAACAGGTATCATATTCCTTTACTTTATATATGTGTGTTCCTGCAGCAGTGGGAGAACCAATATCCACTCAGAGAGTGAAAGCCATTGTCAGGGCTCGTTCCTACCTTGCAACTCCCTACTTACTCTTTTGTCCCAAGAGACAATTGCAATATGTGAGCTTTGGTATTTGTGCCTTGAAACAGACCAGGGTAGACCAAGTTCAGAATCATTTGAAGTTAAAAGGATACTCACTCAGTGTCTGGCAGCCAGGTCTGAGGTTAGTCCCATCATGTCTTTAAAATTTGACCATTAGAGGTAAGGTTTTATTCTCACCAAGAGGGTTACTCAAAGAAACTTTGGGTCTTTTTGTAAGTTTTCAAAATAGCTATAATTAAAAAAAAATGTCTAAACAAAAGGGGAGTGGATGATGCAAAGGAATTTGATCAATGTTTACTCTATTCCTAGGATTCATCCAACTTGATGAAATACCTCTAACAGGTAGAAGCACCCTTGTACTGTACTAAACTCCAAAGTATGATTGGTAGTGAGAGCCAAGGGACTTGCCCCTAGTTCTTTTTTCCTACCACAGGTGAACGAAGAGAGTCAACAGAACAGGCTGAAGCCTTGAACAATTACAGGACATGCTCTAGAGGAGCTTAATGGCTCACTGCCTGTGCTGACAAGAAACAGAGAACCTGGACAAGCCCCATGTACCTGTTGCCACACACCCTCACAAAGGCAGGCACCTTTAGAAGAAGGCTGTTTAGCTACAGCTAAAGCAGATCAAGGTAAAGCTCTGCATGTTGCACAGGTGCAGAAAAGAAGCTTTTTGTGTTGGATTGCCTGGTAAGGAGACAGACACCAGTACAACCCAGCACAAACACCTTGGTCTCAGCAGAGTTAAATCCCATTTTTTCATCATGTGCAGGAGGAACTCAAGTGTGTTTGTAAGACCCATTTATGGATTTCAAGAACCTTTTTCCTTCTTTTAGATAGACTTTCTTCGATTAGAGGATATATAATCCACTATTTGTCACTGCAAGTGGTCACCCATGACCACACATCAGTAGAGCACGAAACACTACATTTAAACTGCTACTGTCAATACTGCACTTGTCCATCTACTTGCATTGCCATACAAATTCACTGCCTTCACACCAATTCTAAGGGTAGGCATTCTCATTTAAACTGATAGTCTTTCTGTCACCTTAAAGAAAAAAGTAACCCAACAAACTACCATGAGGAATGCTAGCAGAAGTATAATAACTGAGACTGCAGTTTGTGAGAAGGTTGGCTTTTTCCCCTCTAGTTACAAACACAATTTTTCATCGCACACTCATATAATGTGGGGGAAAGAAAAAAAATTGCTTGTCTGTGGCTATACATAGAATCATAGAGTTTATGTATAGTGATGTAAGGTGAGCAGTTCATATCTTGATCAGTCACCTGGGTATACATTTGTCTCTAAAAAACACAAATACCTCCAGACTGAAAGAGATCATAGGTGAAACAAGGTCTGATTTGCTGACCAACATTTAATGCATTAAGGTCCCTTTTTGCCTGTACCGTTAAGTTCAGAGAAGGGTTTGATTTTGCCACGTTAGCTCCAAACAAGTTCACTGAGAGATGAGAAAAGTAAATGCTGGCATGAGACAGGGCAAGAATGTGCACTTGAGAGGACAGGATTGAAAAAAACAAGGGGACCAGGGGTACAAGGGGCTGTACAATATCTGGCCTTGTAGATGCTCATCATTTCACTGCATGAGCCTCAGAACAAGTTGATTTAACACTGAAGTCCACCCTGCTTTGAAGTGGAAGCTGGACTAAGTAACTGTGAGCTTGGTTTGAATTTTCCGTCTGGGCAAAAGAATGATTATGGGGGCTATGGAGGTACAAAAACAAGTTGTATGTTTATTAGCCCCGTGTTTTTAGGCAGATCTACCTCTCATGCAGCCAATTGGGCAGGCTGAGGTTAGCTCTACAAAGATTTAATTGTGCCATGCCACCCCAGTTCAGACAGCTTGTTCACATTATTGCCTCTGATGTTAGTTGAGAGGCGCTCTTTGATAACCTGGTGTGCAGAGTGAGGCCTGCTTTCAGATACCTACACGCACTGCTCAATTCCAACATTCAAAACTCTTGCTTACACATCTGGTGTTAGTTACTCATGTGTGAGCAAGCTTCCTAAAGACAACACCATGTTCCCAAGGCCCTAACCTCACTTAAAACTGGATTTTCATTATTCTACACCACGAAGTGAAAGAAAACATTAAGGCTTTACTAAGCACCACTGTAGAATCAAGTCTAACATGCAGGAGAAAGTACTGTTATGACACTGTTTCCAGCTGTAGTTCTCAATTCCTTTAACCCTGTTAAGAAGCCTTGTTTACCGAACAGCCAAATCCGCTGTTACATGCTATAAGTGTAAGAAACTCACAGCAACTCTGAAAAACTAGTCAAGTCAACAGATTTTGGAATAACTTAGCAAACCTGAAAATGGACAAGATCCTTCACAGTAAGCTGCTGTCCTTGAAAAATCAATAACAAGTTTAAAATTACAGTAAAGTGAAGTGTAATTCATTCTTTTTTACCAGCTCCTGCAGACCCTGGCTAACAGGCAACACAGCAAGCCATTTCCTTAGGGTTAGAGTTAATTGCTATAATCACAGTGCCAGCAGCAAGCCAGGTGAGCCATTAGTTAGGGAAAATAAAATTATCAAAAGGGAGCAGAAAATGGGGTAGAGAGGTTAAAACAGCATAGAAGTTTTTTAAAGGGAAGTGGTATACAGTATGTTTCCTGGTTACAGGAAAAGAAACAGCAGTATGTAAAGAAAGGACAGGGCTGTAAGCCAATTAGCAACTCTATGTTTTGGGTGCTCTAACAAGTCGCAGACTGCCTGAATGGATCCTTCAAGAGACAATGATAAAGGGAAGCACTAAGTCCAGTACTGCTTCACCCTTCAAGAGAAGGGTGGTCTTTAGCAAACACTGGAACAACTACAGATGCATTTCACCCTTGTTTTACACCCTGCCATTTCAGAGTTACTACAGTTGACAGAATAAAAAAAATGATAGGGTCTGATGTGGGATGTACAGTTAAGAATGAGCATAATTATTTTCCAGTTAATTGTACATGCACTGCAATATGTTTCCCATGGATTTTCTACCTTAATTCCCATGCTGGTCTCCAGCTCTCTCACAGCATGCCACTGAGGGTCTGACATAAAAACAGTATTATAACAGAGCACGCAGGTTGCCACAGATGGTTCAGATTAAAGGCAGCCTAACAAGCCATTCCACAGACAAAGGGGCAGCACATCCAGCACTGCCCACGGTATCTCCAAACACCTCCCTCAGGAGACACTGCAGCACTGACACCCAGCTCACCAGCACAGCCACTTGGCTGGGACCCATGAGACAGAGCTGCAGGACAGGGCATTAAAAGCCGAGCTAACCAGTTGTCCAGTAACACTGGGCTTGCCTTTGGGGAAATTATTCCTCTGCATTCAAGGCATCAGAAGCACCTTAAAAGACCCTCTGCTGCCTAGAGGGATATACAACATTTGCAGCAACACACGCAGCCCAGCAACATGTAGCAGACTCTGGTAGGCACCACAAAAAATAGATGAAGACGAACAATTTGGAGAACTTCTGGAGAACTTCTGCAAAAGAGCTACAAAAGTGAAGGCTGTTAAAGCAGCAACATACATTCCAACACTCTTCAGTTATGGATAACAAATGTCAGTGTTACCTCTAAAAAGTTACTATTAATGTAACAGCCAGCAGAAAAGCAGACATTAAGCAATTTAGCCATGATAGAAAATGTTTATATTTCTTGTTCTTAGCATAGGATTTTTTTCTGAGATGAAACTTTGTCAGAAAGAGACAGTGAAATCACTCCACTGAACTGCAATAAAACAAAAAACTGCTAATAACCTAGTTTCCCAGTCACTTGGCAGAACTGCAGACAACAGTATCTGAGAGTATGCTTTTTGCCTACTGTTCTCAGGGTCTCAACCCAAGGCTCATGAAGGTTACTGACAGGATCTAATAAATACCTCATAAAGATGCTTATGTTTGGATCAGAAAGGATGGAAACAAATTTACAGATGCTTTTTTTTTTTGCTTAACAAGTATCATGACAATAGCAGTTACAATCCTCAATGAAGACAGAGAACTGAAATCTGAAAAATAATATTTATGCAGTTTAAAACTTGTGAATAATGGCAGTATAAAAGAATGTCTAGGGAAGGAAAACAGAGATGGAACACATTTGAGATCTCATGTAAGCCAATACGAATTGTTACTTATAAATTCTAGACATGTTCTCAAGACAAACTTTACAAAATGTAGAAGAACACTTTCACAAACATTTACTTCCCCACTGAAAAGAAAAACACTGAAGAATCTATTCCAATTAATGTTCTAACTAATCAAATGACAAAAGCCTCCTTTTCTGTTCATTCAGATCCAGTTTAATAGCATTTATATGTTGTCAAGACTTGCATCATCTATTTGATCTCTGGAAAGGCAGAGGCAGAATACAAAACAAACATTAACAAATACTACATGAATACAGAATGCCTAAAAGCATGCCATTCACACCAGCAAACAGACAAGGACAATTAAATTATTCATAAACATGAACTGTCCAAGGTAGGAACAGAATTAATAAACACACCCTTGAAAAAAACATATAAAATACACCTAACCCCATTAGCAATTTTGTTGTTATTGTTGTTAAACTAACAGCCAATTTCTGGTACCAGACAAAGAATCAGAAGTCAAGGTCTTTGTAAATAAATTTTTGTTATACCTGGGTAATTAGTTACCATATATTCAACTGCCATATTCCAATTCCTTTAAGGCTGACAGCTTTGAAATGCAACCCACAACTCCCTTCTCCCTCTCTGTACAGAGTCAGAAAAGCCAGCACCTAGTCAGCATAGAACTGCTGGAGAATGGGACAACCAACATTAGCAAGAAAGGGAAAAGTCCATTAGTCAACATCACAAGCAGATAAGAAACCTGGAAATCATTTTATTCAACTAGTAAGTTCACCACATTGCTCTGTAACTCTTCTCAGCTGTAAAAACAGAAGAGGCAAATATTTCACTCAGATGAGATCTATGCACATACTTTGGTAATGGGCACATTGGTGTGAATATTTGCAGTTGTGTGAAATCCTGTGACTTCTGTGAGCATTTTAACGTTACAAACCACCAAACTACCTCTAAGAGCATCTGTCCTCTTCCACTGAGTGATTTGAAAAAGGTCTTTACCTATGGAAAATTACGTGGGCGAAGTCCCATTCCACATCACCAGCAAATATCCAACATTTTTACTTAAAGCCAGCAAGACGTACAGAAATAGCCCGAGGGCAAAGGCTAAAACAGCAAGAAGCTAAGGGCTCCAATAATGAAGCAACAACTTAAGAGAGCTGCAGCAGCAGGGTGGAGCAGATAGCTGGAGACTGCCATCAACACCACAGCAGGGTGGTGGGACAGGACATCCATCCTCGCCTCATCTGCACCCAAACTCCTTATCAGATTTACGCCCTTCCCAGTGAAGGCAAACTTCGGCTAAGGCACTTGTTAGTTTAATCCAGTAGCTAAATTTTTTATATGTGCCAAGTCCTTCTGGCCTGACACAGCGCTACCTTTCTGCTGCTGCACCAGAGGTTATCATTTTACATCCTCGCAGGTAAGTTCAAAGCAGCTTAGAGCACTGAAGCTTGACATATTGGCTGGAATTAAGAATGGGGAACTTAACAGGATCTTTATGTACTGGGAATATATGCTAACTACAAAAAATTGCCTATTTTTTTAATAGGTTGGCCAGAAATTTTACCCTGATCTCAAGAGACCTTTCCATCAAAGCTTAAATTACCAGAGTTCCAATGATAAGTTATCCTAGAAAATCACCTCAAAGACAGAAAAAAATAAATACATTGAAGAAAAGCAAAAAGCAAGTCTGATTCTTGTCATGAATGAGGCTTTCCTTCTATGCAAAATATATTTGAAGACCATCTCACTGCCTTTTGAAGACAGTAATCATAACTCTTTAAAAAGGAAAACAATCCAAGCTTTTCCCTTTTCCAGCCACCGCAACCTCTACTAAAATAGCCACAAACAAAATAAATTAACAAAAACCAAACCATGGTGATTATTTACCTTTAATTAAACACATGTCTATTCAAAAAACAGAATAAATAAAACACATTCAATTTTAGGTTTCTAGAAGTAAAAGACCCATCCTTTACCCTGAAAGCCATTTTATCCCATTTCAGAAAGCTGTATGTCTAATCAGTGAGAGAAAACCAGGAGTTCTGCAGCCATTGCTGCAGAAAGTGCAGGAAAATAAATATATACGCACATATATACATAAAGAGAGCGAACTCATATAAAAGCTGCACTGAAGCAATGAATCCTATCCTCTCATTTCATATGAAGGTGGGTAAATAATGGCACAACAGAGATTTCATTCATGCAGAGGTCTAGGGTATGCTGGGAAGTCTCAATGTGACAATTTGCTGCAGATGCCTGCTTAGAGGAGCCATTTATCAGTGTCACCCATGCGCATTACTACACACAGCTTCCTCAGCAGCATGATTCCACACCAGCTTTCCACACAGCACACTCTAGTCCTTGATATTTCAGGCACAGAAATAACCCTTATCTAGGCCTTAGCAGTGTGCTCATTGAAACAATTTGTATTACTCAGAGCACATGGGTTTGGAGTAGGAAAGCTACAAAATTTATTTCCTTTGCTGATAAAAAGAACAGCAAATTAAGAGAAGTCACAACCGTTTCCCTCCTGCTCCCTCTCCTCTTTATAGCCCTGTTTAGCTCATTGCTTATAAACAGCTAACACAAGTATTCCCTTCAGCAGTGCTGACTCCTGGAGGATACAGGCATCTTGGATGTTTCATCTCTTGTTATACTTAAGTGGAATATTAAGCAGGCAAGACAGTAGCAGACCGGCTAGGAAGAACCAAGTAACTAGGACTGACAAAGAAGGATGGCAATTTAAAGAACTTCAGTCTGTAAAGTGCTTCATTTAGAGCCATCAGTGCCAGTGCATTCAGCCTTCATGCATACCCCCCCAGCTGTCCTCTCACACCTAAAGTCTATTCTAGTCTGCTTTTAAAGTATTAGCAAGTACTGCTGCTTAATAGCATGCTTTAGAGTGTCTAGTATAATAATACTACAGAATTAGTAAGCTTAATACTGTAAGAACTCAAACTAATCTGGAAATCAAACATTTTTTTTCCTTCAGAGACAGGCACAGGGAAAGGAAAAGTGAGACTGAATTCATTCCTATTGCTGATGCACTAAAACATACATCATTTATTTGTTATGCTGGGTAAAATTGCTAGTGCAATGAACTGAATTCCTATTTCATACCAAATCTCAAATTGGCATTATAGAATATAGATGTCTTTGTGATTGGTAAAAATAGAAACAAATCAATTATATGTAAGAAAGAAAACCCAGTCACATCTTTAGATCGCAGGATACACCAGCACCTTAGCCTTTGGATAAAAAAATAAATTTCAGAATGAAAAATACCAAAGTGCATTAAACCAAAGACAACTTTGAGTTAATGCTTTCTACTCTTCTAGCTGCTTGCTAGTTTCTGTTTTGAGAGAGAGAGACAATAAATTTTAGGGATAGGTTTTTTAAGGAAAAACAAAACACAGTCTTCATATGCATAATTTCTGCAAGACTTTAAAGTGAGCTCAGGCTTTTACAGAATTGTTTATTACCCATTTCTCCTTGCTTTCCTAGCATGCCACCTGTCCCATGTAAGCACTGTTGCTTTGCTGCCTGGACCAACTTAATTTCTGTCTCCACACCCTCTATTCTCCCTCTCATTTCTCCTTGGGCCCTTTCTATACACAGAGCTGCTCAAGTCTTTTAGGACACCAAAATGTATCCTACCTTAGGTGTCTGCCTCACTCTTTGCAACTTTGAAAATTGTAAAAATTATTGTGAAGCCAAACACTGAACAGTTCAACAGTGGGGAGAACAAACAGGACAAAGGAGAGATGTGATTAAAAATACCTGTAACAATTAAGCTCTTGTCAAGAGCTTACAAGAGGCAGATCCTAACTGTTCATTTAAAATGAGAAGGTATTTCAACGAGTTGCCTGCCGCAGCTCACATTCCTCACCAAATAGCCTCTTTGTCAGAGCACTGAAATCCACGACTTTAGAAATATCAACTCTGTAAAATGTTGCAGATCTTTGTTTTCAAGGTGATGGAAAAGGCTCCAAAAAAACAGTTTCTTCTCTTACCCACCATGACTTCTTTCACCCACCTCTAAATATAACACAAGATCCTGAGAATTTTTGTCAAATCTATTATTCAGAAATGGATTTGACACACAGGGAAAAAGAAGGAAGTCTTATTATGCACACTAAATGTACAGTTCTGTATTTAGGCTTACCACCCATGCTGCAGAGCTGCTTACAAATCCATCATTAATGGCTTTCCAGCTACCCATCATTTCTCCATGTTCAGTCTGCCCAGACAGCTAGCTATTCCTTTCTAACAAGTATCATTTTAATTGCATCTCCCACTTTGTTAGCCTTCTCGACCTCCACTAAAAGCCATCTATGGTCTAACAATCTCTTAAATCTGACACTCACACCGACCAGCACACTTGTATGCCTTCCTGCTAGGTTCACACATATGCAGGCTTATTGTCAAGAATTTCCATTAGAAATCTAACAGCAGATGAGATGAACTGACAGCTAATGGGAGAGAAAAGCAAAAAGAGCATGAAAAGGGAGAGGTAAATAGCAAAGTATATGTATGCGTATTGTAAATGCCCCTGTCACCAAAGACTTGATTGTGCCTTTCTGGTGCCAGGGCTTCTCCAGTCCCAACACCTCCCTCTGAGCAACAAATGCCACACAGCCTCAGCCACTGTTAACTCTTCCTGTGGGAATGCTGCCAGCAATCTCAGCATATTAACCCTGGGAATACTAACATGATTTAGAGGACTTGTTAAATTTTAATGATACCATTAGGAAAGAGGAAAACACACTGGTCACACTCCCACTTTGGTGCATTTGGCTGCTGGATAGGATATTAATGTTTTTCTTAGCCCATCACTATTAAATGAGCAGTGAAACTAAAACAAAAATTGAGAGTAATGACTTCTATTCTCACTGTTCAGCACCTGCTTAAAGCCAAGGCTGCCTTATTGCCCACCAGGCTTTCTGCTGGAGTCCATCAGGTGGATGGAGTAAACGGGTAATTCTTTCAGCATTTGGCACTTAACAGGTCAGAGGTTCATTTAGCCAAGAGGCACAGAAAAATAAAACTGTCCAACTAAAATAGTAGCATGTAATCACCCAGACAATCAGTTAGCAGGCAGAAGTCTGCTGTCCTGAATAACTTCAGCATAATGAAGCCTGAGTTTGGCTTTGGTAAAATGGGAGTTTGCCCAGGTGACTTTCAGGAGCCAGGACAGAAACATGCTGAGACAAGTTCTGCCCTGCTTTTAATAATGGGCTCCAAGAAACCACCTTCTTCAGCAGTGCAGGACTCTCTCTCGTATCTTCAAGTACACCTGTGATAAAAGGAATGGGCAATTCCCACCAGAGCAACACAGAGGCCCACAGAAACTGGGGGCTTGTATTCCTGAATCCTCGTTCATCTTCAGTCAGTTTTGAGGGTGGTAGAGAAAGAGGGAATGAAACACACACAACTCAGGGAAGATTAACTCCATCCTGAGGCAGTTCTCCTCAGACAGTTCTGAACAAAGTTGAAGCCCCAAAACCACTGTGAAATTCAACTTTTTCTTCAGGAAAAGAAAACATTTACTGTGGTAGATATCAGAATCTCCTTTCATTTGCTTTTCCCCAAACATTCATGTGAGGCAAATCCATGGAATAGAGAAGCTGTTGTGAATACTCAGGTGCAAGTAAACGATCATGTCAAAGTGTATATGATTTAGGGAGCATAGGGAAATATACATTAGAGTAGAGGCTTGCTATTAATAGATTGTAAGAAATCCACAGGTCAAAACAGATTTGTAAGGAACAAATACATATAAAGCAAGTTTCACTTGAAGGAAATTTGGAAGCCAAAACACAGACTGTATTCCCAATTTAAAATTTTCCTACAGAAAAGGAAGCTAGCTTTCCTAGAGCTAGATGGATGTTTTACATCAGTCATATTGCACTGGATACAGATATCCTACATTCAGCATACACAGTTCCTTTGACACATACCACCAGCAAGAAATTTAAAGTGCTCTCCAGATACACACTCAGTTTGGCTTGGTATAGTTTTTACTAGAATAAAGTAATTTTTCAAAGACAGTTGATGGTTTTTTTCCCTGAATCACCGAATCTGTTGAGTAAGATCATTGACCAGATACTATCAAAACATACCATGTGGCCTGTAAGTTAAATTCTCCTATTTGGAGGGCAACGAAGTGGGATGACTCAGCCCTTCTTTGTTTAATAGGGCAATAGGAAGGCATAACAACATTAAACATGCAATACGAACATTTTATATTAACTGCTGCTTTATCTAGAAGTGTCCAGTTCCTTCTGAGGAAAGTCTTTTGATTTCATGGTGAACTGCAAGCCAAATCCAGTTTAATATGCCATTGGTTTCCTCAGGTCTCTTGAGCAGAATTTCCCTGACAATTTATTATTTTTGAACCCACAAACACTGCTACCAAATAGAGTTTCAGATGAAAGCTGAGAAGAGGAAATCGGTCTGATGTTTCTTCCGAATTACATATTTTCTCTTTCCTCACAGAAAACAGAAAATGTCTTATAATATATAAGAAATTCAAGATCAACCACAAACTATGTGATTTAATAATACAGATTGAACAGAAAATCCTAATGACAGTATGCTGGCTTCAGCTGAGGTAGAGTTAATTTTCTTCCCAGTGGTTGGTATGGGGCTATGTTTTAGACAGCATTTTGTGCTGAACACAAGCAGAGTGATGATGTTTGACTTCCCAAGTCACTGTTAGGTGGGATGGGGCCCTGCTCTCCAGGAGATGGCAGAACACCTCCCTCCCCACAGGAAGTGGGGAATTAATTCCTTGTTCTGCCTTGCTTGTGTGCATGGCTTTTGTTTTCCTTATTAAACTGTCTTTACCTCAACCCACAGATTCTCTCATTTTTACCCTCCCCATTCTCTCCCCGATCCTGCTGGTGTAGGAGACAGCAAGCAACTGCCTGGGGTGAAACCATGACAGACAATAAAATTAAGTACAGTTGAAGACAAAAATAATTTTTAAGAAGTATACCAATGCTGGAAGAGTAAGTAGTTTTTAACAGCATTACTATGCTGTATTATTTTAAATAAAACAAATTGAATTCTGACACCATAGCAATAAAATCAAGCAGCAATTGAAAACAGCAATTCCTTAAGACTGATTCTTTCATATAGCTGGTACCATATTTTCTTTTACTGTCTTTTTTGTAAAGTAACTAAAGAGTAATTCCTGTATTCCATACTCCAGTTACAATGGAAGCCACGGTTGGATGCATTGTGCTGCTCTCATCAGTAGCTTCCTCAGAGATCACTGGCTCCTTGCATCTGCTGTTGTAATAGTACATTTAGTCACTCCCTGATCAAAAGGATCTCAGTTTAGAAAGTTCAAACACTTTCAATAATGCTTCTATCTATCATTTTTATAAGCACTAAGGCAGGGAGCAATCACTGTGTATTCACATGGGAGACCTGCAGTGATGCTAACTTATGACCTTCATATGGAGAGGACAAAGGAAAGCCACATGGAAAGCCCACAAGGGGCCAGGACGTCTTAGACCTGCTCTGCCTGAGCAGCATGCCTTCTGCTTTGAAGGCACACAAGTATTCCCTGATTAGAGCCATATCATACATGGAGCTGTGGCCTAAATTAAATCCTACTGATTTTCCTTCAGTCCAAATGCCCTCACTAAGGTCAATTCCATGTAAGTCAATTGACAAGTTTCAGATCCAGATTGAAGTCGTTTCATAAAAGGAAAATAATTTTCAGATTCTGGTACATCTTGCAGAGTGTTTCAGCCTTCATGACAAGTTCAAAACAGCTCAGTCAACTCTCCCCTGCTCTATGAAGTGTCCTGTGTTGGTCTGATTTTACTTAAAGAAACTTCAAACACTCTCTCATCAAAATATTACTATGCTATAGTGTAAACTTTTCTCAGGAGAGTGGAGGGAAAAGAAGCATTAGCAGATTCATATCCTGGTTGTAGATGATTTAAGCTATTATAACTGCACAAAAAAATCCCATCTGTACCAAGTCTGATTATATATTTCAGGTTTCAAAGCCAGAGACAAACACAATTGCTCATAATTATGAAAAAGAAAACAAAAACAAACTCAGTTTAATGTAGAAAGATGCATATAAAGCAATTGTAAATAAAAAAGGGCAACACAAGTCATTGGGCTCTTCTAAACTTTCCACTCTTAAGATACTACTTTGTGTGTTTAATTTGAATTAAGCAAGCTGCAATTTGTAACAACACCCTGATAAACAATCTGCTTTTCTGCAATTGGGATACTTCTTGAATTGCAGCTTCAACAACAGATACCGTGGGCTAGAGATTATTTATTTCATTGGCAGGAGGGGAAGGTATATGCATGTGTTCCTCCATTTTAACAACATCAATGCCTCTCAAGCCACAGATGACACTAGTAAGACAAGTCAGCAATTTAACTTAGAATATCTCTCGTGCTTTTGACACATGGACCTCATGCCAGAAAATGCTGCAGTTCTGACTACATCATTATGTAGAGCATGACAGTCACATTTATTGTGGTGCCGGGTTGCAGGTTCAGAACTTGGAACCACCCCAATTACATGATGTCAAAGGCTATGTGCTGCTGATGTGGCAAAGCCACCGTGACTTTCAGCCCTGCGATGTTCTAATAATCTGCTGATGCTGGCATGATTCCCGTTACATGCCCATGGCCCACACTGGTAATGTGTGACATTTTTTCAAACACTGTCTGGGGAACTCAGATGGACAATCTTTGTTTCTTTTCCCATCCCAAAACAATACACCAAAGTCCCACACTGATTATACAAGATTTCTGTGGACATTGCAACACTTCTAAGGAAATATAAGACTATCTGAAGATATAAGGTGATTTTGGACATCAGTGCAGCATTCATGGAGGGTGTAAAACACCTTGAAGACACTTCATCACCCAGCATGAAGAGGCCAGTTAAAGACTCAGCATTGACTCTGTATTTCTGAACACAGTGTCTACAGATGCACTGACAAGTCTTTATTAAAAAAAAAAGGAAAAAATTTTCTCCTACCTAGAGATTTACTTCATCAATACTTCCCTCTTTACCCTCAACAGCTGTCTGTTGTCTAAAAGTATTTTCATTTCTGACAGGAAACACTACAGTTTCATGATATATAACCATAGGCCGATTTCTAATTTCCAATGCATTTTGTAATGACAAGCCTTTTTCAATCCATAGAGAAAGCTGCAGAGCTAATGGTTTTGACAGCTTCCTAAAGAGCAGTCTTTACCACACAGCATCTCCACCCTTACCTCAAAGATATTTGCAAGCTCAAAAGAAATAGTTATATTATTTCACATGTTGACACTGCGGATTGCAGCGGCAAGACTTCCAGCTGCTCCTAGAAAAGGGCTTACATTAATTCACCAGCAGCAAAGGCATATCCATTTGTCTCCTCTAGACGTCCACAGGCAGCTGTAATTCCAGTGCAAGTGAAGTAGCTTGGTTTCTCAACTTGCCAGGAAGCATACAATTGTAAGAAGATTTGCAGATGAGTTATGCTAAATGTTTGGTATTGTGACCTGTGATGCAACACAAAAGAACGGTTGTTGTTGCCTAAACTTTAATGGAGTTAATCCTCCCAAATGCTGACAAATTACTGCCTCAGGCCATTTAAAATCACATTTCTAATGCAATAATCCTATCTGCATTACAATGAGTTGGGATGAAATGATTAGGTGCCTGAGATTTTTTTGCACAGTGAATTAAGTCACTATACAGACTGGCCATGCTTGTTCACAAATTAAAGGTCTGGACAGAAATGAAATTCCATTATTCTGGCACTTGCTAAGCTTTGAGGAAGGGTTTATAACTGTCCTGTCTCTACTGGGAATGTTTCTGAAGTAGCTACCAGCTAACAGAAATCTATTCTTCATTATAGCAGCTTCAGGCCTTTCTTCATTATTAATAATTAGGAGACAAGTCTTTGACCACTAAAAACCCCTGAACAAGAAGACTAATTCAACAATATGTAAGAAAAAAAATGGATAGTGCCAGTAAATTGGAAAAAAAGACCCAAAACTATACCTTGAATGTAAGTTCTTTCCTTCTCTCTTGCGCTCAGAGGGAAAGACTGTGCTCAGAATTTACCCAGTTCTTATATTCAGAAGCACAGAATTTTAGGTAAAGTCTACAGTATAAACCACCTAACAATATCAGTACTATACATCTCTAACATTTATAGTAGTATCCTTACTTCCTGACCCAATCACAGTATGCCCAAGCAGCAATTCATGTCTACACTCCCGAATTACTCAGGATTTTTGGAATCCCGTACTAACAAATTTATAACCATCAGCTTGTGAGCATTTTTATTAGCGTTCCATTGCTTATTTACACACAATACAATTTGTTACACACCAATATAGCAACTCAACTGTTAGATGCCTATGAGGTTAGTGATCATTGAAGACAGATGATATCACAGGTTTGAATTCAAAGCAAACTGATTCCACACAAGTTTTCATAAATAGGGAGTATGATGCCATAAACTTCTATGCTAGAACTTTGTCTGATGCCCTTCTAAAAAGACGCTAAGAAAAAGCTCAGCATAAAAAAAAAAATCTTTATTGGTAATTTCAGACAATCTTTATCATCATGCAACATAAACCCCACAAACAACAGGCACAAAAAGCTCCAAGATGCCCTCAGTCACAAACTGCAGTGTGCAACTATATCAACCACCTGTGCTAGCCAATTCCCACAGGCCTGCTTTGCTTGGGGGTTACAATAAGATTTAATTCACATAAAATATAACCCCTTCTATGCATGTAATTGCTGAACATCATTAAGTCACATCTGTACCACAAGAGGAGGAAAAAGAAACAATAAGCTTTTAGCACTATTCTTTTTGCTATTTGGCAGGGAACCCGGCATTTTAAATGCCTCAAATAAATTAATGTAACTTTAATTACATATTCTTCACCTTTGTGCCTCACAAAAAAAAAAAACAACCTGAAGTTTCCATCCTGTTGATGTATTAGGAGAGAATGTTTCTATTTAAAATGGAAAGCTAAACACCTCAACACTAACAATGACCTAGTCAGAAGCAGTTTGCTCTAGCTTAATTGTGGCTTTTTTCTCAATCAGATGAAAAGCTTCCGTACACAGCTTCATGCAAAAAGCCTGTTCTATTTATGAACAATTAAGTATAATATTATACTTGACAGATATATACAAACCTTTACATGATTGCACACTGTCAAAAACATCAATGTAGGTTCACATTTGGATAGGTTACTGCAGATTCCAACACCTGCTACTAGATACACATTAAAACACAGATACTCACAGATTCTGCTTGTTCTGCAACATGCTATCCCAGACCATAAGTGCTTCTAAATACATCATAAATGGGAAACAGGTGCCACAGACTGTACCTATAATATCATAGAAATTTCTAGGCTGTCTTCAACAGCAACAACAGGAAATATATGTCAGATATGGTTTACTAGAAGATGACAGACATATTTTAAATGCTTCATTTAATAGCTCTAATAAAGGAATATCACCAATTAGCTGTGTCCTATGGGCAGCAGAGTCTTGAATTGTAGGATGCTTTGCAAGTTCTGAGAAAATACCCAGAATCATGATCTGCTCCTTCTTCCACTTAACTCAGTGGCAGGATCCATTCCACACTCCAAAAGCCCCTACACTTCCATAGCAGCAATCAAAAGCAGACCTCACAGGGCCCTGAAAAAATGCCAGTTACAGTACACAGTGTGGTTAGACTTCAGTCTCAATCCAAACCAATGCCAGTTTTCCCCAGACACAAACAGGTTTCCACATTTTTGAGAAACCCTGTACATCTCACCCTCAGAAGGGAGTCCTAGAGTGTTACTGTAGCACACACAGAGGCAGCTCACAGGCTCTGACTGAACTAGCAGAGTGCATGCCAACACCTTGCCTTCCTCAAAGTCGACACTGATAAGGCTACCCGATTACACCTGGAAAAACAAACTTCTAAGACCACCACAGTATACCCAATCCAAAGAAGTCAATGGCACCAGCCATGTTGTTTGTGTCCCACATCATCCAGCCCAGAGCCTCACCCTGCTGGGCAGCACCTGCTGAAGGCAAAAATCACAAGCCCAGAAAGTTCTCAACAGTCACAAGCCAGAAAGGATGAGAGAAAGAGATGCTTCTGCAAACAGTCACAACCAGCACCCACCACAGAAAGGAGTTATGTGCCAAAGGCTGGAGTACCTCAGCAAGATTGAGCCTGCAAGTACTATTAAGCATGGCAAATAGGGCAGAGGGTCACCCATGCCCATGAAGACCACCTTACTTGTGCCTCCTCCCTTGCTCCCAGATGCACAGACTGGACAGCACTTTCATCAGTGGCAATCCCACGGAACTGGAAAGTTTGGAAAGGAGGTGTAAGAAAAAAAGAACATAGGTAAGGAGGCTTAAAGGCTACTAATACAAATAAAGATTGGCCTGTACAACACCATCAGCTAAACTAAGTGAATAGCAGAAACACACAGGTAACCTCTCAGGAAGGCTAGGATGGACAATGTCAATCACTATTGCAGTAAGGGAACCCTGTGCAAACATTTACATGACTAAAATCAGTTGATTTCTATTTAACCCTGTGCCTTGATGTTAGTTTTATCCTCCTCTCCACCCCTAATCTCAGTTATTCTGATGGGTCCCATATCTGCATCAGTAATTTCCCATCTATACTCACAGCTGGTAATCACGGTCAAATCACACAGCCTGAAATTTGACAAGATTTTGATACAGGGCCACTTTACAGTGAATCACCCATGTATTAATGGTTAAATTTACTCTTAATTTGGGTGGATCCACCTTTCCCTGTAATAATTCAGTTAAGTCAGCTCTTGAGACAAGGTAACACCTAGCCCATGAGCCTTTTGTTCATGAGAGCACCAACTCCTTCTCAAAGAGCACATAAATAAATCATGGAGAGCACAACACAACAGCAATACCAGGGACCCTTTCTCAGCAGTCAGCTCTTTTCCATGATACCTCTTTATGGTAACCACTAATGAAAACCCTTTGAAGTGGAAGAGTAAATATTATCATTTGATAGTACCTGGACCCAACAAGGCAAACAAAATTGCATTGTACTACATTCCAGGAGCTGTAGACCCATTCACAATACAACGCTCACAGGGTTGCTATGGAGGAACTCACTGCTTACTATTTTAGTAGCATGAGGTCAGTCAAGGGCTGCTGGTCACTCACTTAGGGCTGTTAGCCTTCATCTCGTATGCACAACAAACAGGAAAAAAAAAACAATGCCAAACAAAACAAAACCAAGGAAATTCAGAGTATGCCTTCAGAGGTACCAAATACCCCAAGAGAGGCAGAAAGCATTTTTCCAACTGTATTCAGGATGGGTCAGCTCTTAGAACATGAGACCAAGTGTCAGAATCACTTACATCCCCTTCCAGCACAGGATTATTCAACCCAACATTCAGAGTCCAGCAGCTTCAAGTATTTCCAAATTTATTCAGAATAAAAAAAAAAAAAAAAAAATCTGGCACTTCTCTGTAAGAGAAGCATCACCAAGTTATCCTTCTACTACAGACACCTGGGAGAACTGGGTTCAATGTCATGGTCTGCCACGGCCTCACTGGGTGACCTTTGAGCTCACACAGCATTTCAATGCCTCTTGTGAGCCCAGAACTACAGGAGGGTTCCTCACCCAGTGGAAGTAGAAACCACTGGCATCAGACCATAGGTACACGCCTCACTGCTAAGTTGGCTGCCAAAGTCTAAGGATGATTTGTAAATCCATCCTGTAGGAATCAAAGATAGCAAAAGGGCAAGGGAACAGTGACTCCGATGTCATACTCCCACCCTTACTTACTCCCCCCTCCTCCCACTAGGAAAAAAAAAAAAAAACAACACAAAAACCAGCGCTCAGGAAATGGCATAGAACCACTGTGAATACAAGGAAAGAAGGAGAAAAGAAGCGCGCTGGAAGGACTGTCATAGATGGCCCTGAAGCCAGGCAGCCCTCCGGAGACAGAGGCACGCTGCTCCACACGAAGAAGGAGGAGATAGAAAAAGGGAACAAGACCAAGAAGAGGGAGAACAAACCCCAAAGCGCTCGGCGATGGCACCGGCGGAGGGGAGCCCAGGTGGCCGACCGCCCCGGCGGCTGCCGGGGGCCGCTCCCGGCACAGGGACCGCCCCTCCCCCGGCCCCGCGCTCACCTTGCTGCTGACGGGCCCGGGGATGAGGAGCTTCAGCGCCTGCCTCTTCAGCTCCGCCAGGCGGGCGTTGCAGTGCTCGCACCAGACGCCGCGGTCCGAGCCCGGCGAGGAGCCGCCGCCGCTGCCGGAGCCCGGCGAGCCGGTGCCGAAGCCCGGCGAGCCGCCCAGGGAACCGGGGGAGCTGGTGCCGATGCCGGGCGAGGCGGGTCCCGGCGAGCCGGAGAAGGAGCCCGGCGAAGAGGTGCCGGAGCCGGGGGATGGGGTGCCGGAGGAGCCAAGGGCAGAGCCAGCTCCCTCCGGCGCCGGGCGACCGCCCGCCCGGGACTCCTCGTACGCCTTCCGGTACCAGCTCTCGGGGGAGAAGGGGGCGGCGGGCTTGGTGGGGGAGCAGGGGTCGGTCACCTGGAGCGGGAGAAGGAACAGCGGGTCAGGCAGGGAGGCCCGGCAGCACCGGCAAGTTTCGCTCGGACGCTTCGCGCCCGCGGTGGCCCCCGCGCCTCGCCCCGCGGAAGTTGCGCGGGGCCGGGGACGATCGCCCTCGACCGCCGAGAGGGAGGCGCAGGAGCCCCGGCACTGCGGCGACCAGCGCTCCGAGCCTCCCCGGCGCCGACAACTTACCCCGTATTTTCTGCTCCGCGCCGTGACTGCAATCCTCTCCTTATTTCCAGCCACTGAATTCATGGTGGCTTCGCAGGGCGGCGGGAGAATTCCCTACAGGTTTCCCAGTCCGCATCCGAAGGGAATAGCCGGTCCCAGGAAGTCCCCGGCTCAGCGGGCAGGCTTGCTCCCTCCGCCGCCTCCGACGGGATCGCTCAGCCCCGAAAAGACCCGTCAATTCTCAGGAAAACGCCTGGGGCTGGGGGTTCTCTCCCGGTCGGTTTTTCTTCATTGTCTCCCCTCTCATTCCCTTACAACCCTTGTTTTCACAGAAACAACAACATCCAAATCTGGAGCGATCCCCCCGATAGGCAGCACAGCTCTCATCCGCAAGTGAGGTGAAGCATCCAAGGTAGCCTGGGGAAGGTGAAAGAAGGAGCGAGAGCAGCACTCTCCCAAGCAGAGGCGCTTTCTGCGTCCGCTACAGCAGCAACTTGTTCCTTTCACCAAGGTTTGTAACTGAGTTAGAATAAATCCTCCAAAAATATCGGGATCCAGGCTCTGGGAGGAGCCTCCGCGCCCCTTGCAGCCAATATCCTCCTGCCCATTTGTGCCTGACAGTTTTGCAAGGGAGGGAAGGGAAGACCCGGGCAGCGGAGCCCCGTGCGCTCCCCGGTCAGCGGCGAAGCTGCAGGGCTGGCGGTGCCGGAGGCTGCCAGCACACTGCCAGAGCCTCACCGCTGCTCTGCGCGGTGCCTCGGCTGCCGGGAGGGTCCATTTTATTTTGCAGTATTTCTTGATTGACGTCTGTGATTTCCCCCCGTTCTTGAAAAGGGCGGGTGGGTGCAAGGAGGGGGGAGAGCCTTGTTGCTTCCACCGCAGTTATTGGTTAGTTGCCTCTATTCAGGCTTTAATGAACATGATTTCACAAGTGTTCCCAATCCCCCCTAAATAACTAGGAAAGAAAAGCAAGCCGTATTTATGACAGTCACCGGCATCTCTTTTCCATGTTGTAATTTTACGTGTATTAATATAACTTGCAGTCAGGAGCATAATAAATTGATCTTTTAACAATAAAATTCTACAGACTTGTGTCCCTGTTAATCTTTCCCTTCTAATTACGATTTCCATTTGCTGATCATGTGTATCTGTTATATATCCTTTTTTATTCCAAATCCTGTAGATAGAAAAATCATCTCTAATAAATCTTCCCCCTCAAAACGAGTTGGTAATTTTCTCAGAAAAGGAGGCAATAAAGAGCTAAATGCCAGATCCCCTGATAGGATCATAACATGGATAGGTTGATGCAACTGAGAGGGCAGAACACACAGGGGACTTGCATCCACCTTTCCAACCTCCTATTGTTACTTCCATATAAATGCATCCTTCCAGCATCCCTAGTGTACCTGGGCCACAATAGCGGTGAGGAAACAAAACCAGCCTACTGCATCTCTGGGAAAGGAATCTCCCAGTGCCTGTATGTCTTTACAGATACTCTACCAGTAGTGAAGATGTGTAAAATGCTCTGCTGTGTTTTAACTTCACTATGATGTCAGCCTGAGAGAGGAACAGCCATTCCTGATGTGGTTAGGAAAGCTTTAGTCTAAAGCTGATGCAAGTGATACCATCTAAGAGAGCCGTGTTGCATCGGTTGTGCCTTGTGCATTTACATAGGTGACCCCAAAAAGATGAACAAACGGGCGAACAAAGGAGGTGCACCCCAGCTGCTGTTGCACGTGAATGGGTTTCACATAAATCCGCATGCGGAGATCCCGTGGTTTGTTCCGTAGGCAGACGTGAGGGGGATGACAAGGTAAGGCAGGGAAACGCCGCGCGAGCCCACAGCGGCACAGAGCTGTACAGCCTCCCCCGGCCCCGCGCTGCGGACCGGGGACCGCTCACACTGCGGAGTAGAACTGCTCGTTCTCTGGGCTCAGTTCTGGAGCCGAGCTGAGTGATTTCCTTTGTTTTTCGGCAGACCTTGAATTCCCCAGCTGCCAGCTCTGCCTGCCTAACCACGTCCGCTACCGGGGACCGTGGTCCCGTGCGCAGCACCGTGCTGCCGCCAGCGCCGCGGGCCGGGGCGCGCTGGGCACTCCCGACCCGCCCGCCGGGCCCGGGACGCCGAGCTCTGCTGGCACCGCGGCCGCTCCCCGCACAGGCCCAGGGCCCGCGGGGGCAGCGCCCGGGGGGGCAGGGGCACCCGGCGGCTGCGCGGTCCCCGGCAGCCGGGCGGGGGGAGCGCGGGGGCCGAGCACCGTCCCGCGGGAGGCGAGGCGGGCTGAGCGACCGCGCCGGAGCGACCCGCGGGGGGAGCGAGGCGGCCGGCCCCGGCGGCGGGACCCGGGTTCGGGACGGTGCCGCCCGCCGAGTTCGGAGCCCCGGGCCGGGCCGGGCGCGCGGCTGAGGCGGGCGGGCGGGGGCGCGGCCCCGCGGCTGGGGCGGGCGGCGCGCGCCCTCTGCCCGCCGGGCGCGGGAGCGAGCGGCGGCCGGGGCTGCCGGCAGCGGGGCAGGGACGGGGGCGGGGCTGGCCCGGGGAACCTCCTGCCTACGGCTCCTCCGGGAACCCCACCGGCCTAGGGCTCCTCCGGGCACGGCGGCAAAGGGCTGCGCCTCTCCACAGGCGGAACTCCTCCCGAGACTCTTAAAGCCCGGCTGGGGGAGGGCTCTAGCATCATCCCAAACGAGATGGATTCACACTCACGGCTTCAGTAGAGTATCTGCCAGCAGCGCGGGTGAAGAAGGGGTGCTGGAACAGATGGAGTAGCCCAGCAGGACAAAAACGGATGCCTTCCACATGGCAGGACCTTGAGGAGGATGGCTTTCTCGATCCTTAGCTCGTGGCTAAGTTTGGTTTGAGGTGAAGTTAGGTCACGTCTGGTGAGAAGGCAGAACACCTCCAGCCCAGAAATTAGCACCTCAGGACATGGTGAAATTGAGCTTTTAGCCTGAAGAATCTCAGTAGCAAAATTGCATTTCCTAATGTCTCACGTTTGTGGGAAATGTTAAGAAGGTGCATTTGCAGAGCACCTCTCACAGCTTGCAGGTTTGAAACTTTGTTGGTCAATAGCTCTGTTGCTGTTGCATCAGCTCTCCTTCCTGACAGGTGTCAGCATTTACTGGCATTTTGGTTTTCAAGAAAGATTTTATTGAATTTGGAACAATTTTGGAAGCTGAGGGATATTCCAAATTTTCTAGTTTGAGGTATTTTGCTGCTAAAATCTTTCCTGTTCTAGTTATTTCATGCTGGAGCAAGTATGTGACACAACAGTATCACTCCAGCAAGAAGGTCTGCTAAAAACCCTTTCTCTGGGTTAACAATTTTCTCTCTGAGAAGCACTGAGGTGTGGCTTTCTCCCTCTGTTTAGGCTCTCTAATGTGGAAGTTGTTATGGTTTCCTCTTACAAAAACCTTACACTCCATATGTCACTAAGGAAAGATGATTAGCAGAATCACCAACATGCCAATGGCAGCTCCACAGCTCTCAGGTTTACACATTTCTTCTGTGATTGTAGCAGGTAGTCATGGGAATGTGCTTTAACCTTAGTCCTGGTAAATAATTTATGCTAGCAGTTCAGAAGTTAGATTGATTGTTGTTCTTAATTTGAGACAGAGCTGAAAAAATTGGGCTGTTCTGACATTTATGACTAAGTGGGCAAGAGCCAAAGCCCTTGAATGCAGGTTTAAGTGTCAGAGGTTCAAGCTAAAGCTGGTCTCAAAGCATTGTGGCTGGATTCTGATCTCAATCTAGTTATGACACATCTGTGGACTGTTATGACCTGTCTTTCAGCAAGTATAAAACCTTCCAGTTTCTCCATCATACTACAGTGTGTTTGTCGTGGTGTACTATTTCTCTGCTGCCTTCAGTGGATTTCTTCTGAGTATTTCTCAGTGTGAGTGCAATTAAATCTGACCTAGAAGTTCAGCTTCATCACTCAAATCTGAGATGCTGGCACAAGCCCAGTTCTATCCACAAACAGCAGTTTATAAGAGCTGGAAATGTTGGCTGCATCAAAGAAGTGTTTTGAGGTATTCATGATATTCACATTTTTAATAAATTTCAGGATGAAAAAGGTGACAGCAACTGTACCTTGAAGAATCATCACTGCCTGCACAGAAGCTTTGTTTCCAGGTTTGGTGCTAATAAGTCTCAGTATCAGGTCTTACTTACAATTTTAAAAAGCTTCCTAGGGGAGATTTGAAATGCATGACAGCTCCGATACTTGCTTAAAGCTGCATATTAATGAGCTGGAGTCCATTGGGGGACAGTGAGGAAATTGAAGGCATTTGTAGTAATACTGACAAAGAATTAATTGTAAAGATAGAAACAGCTGATTATTAAGAACTACAAATAAAATCACCAGAACTTTCTCAGTTTGAGATATTTCATCTCTAAAACCATTCCAGTTCTTGCTCTCTTCCCCTTACCAAAGTATAGGACCTTCTCAAACACATCAAACACATTAAATCCCTTTATCCTTTTGTATAGCCCCCACATGAACAGAAGCACACATAACCACAGTCTGAGTATTCTGCCAGGTTTATGAATACATTCAGTGCAGGAGGAAATTGGCTGTATGGACCAAACTTGTTCTTCTGGTGCTGTAGGTAATGTTCCTTCCATAGTATCTGGGATATACTATGTGTCTGTAGGGTGTTTTCCTACTTGCTCTTGACAATTGTTGAGCATGATGTCATGGAGAATGAAGGATGGGCATTTTCTCTGTATGAGCTGTCTGCTGGGATGTTTGCTATACCACAATTTCTAAATCAGTCCCAAGACTTACCTTGTGTGACACTGGAAGATACGTACTTCCCAGTCACTGCTACAGTCCCTATTCCCAGGTGGTGTAGTGTAGACAGGGATCCCTCCAGGTTGTCTTTATTACAGCTTCTGCTTCCTGCTGTTACCAGCAGACCTGACTCAGTCCACTTTGAGTATACCTTTTCCTACAGCAAACAACAGTAGGGTCTCCCTATCCTCCTGACAGGGCTATGTCTCCCTGTTTGCTTGGTGTAGTCCTTTTGCCTCGGGGCCATTGCACAGATGTTAGCCTGTATTCTCCTTGCTCCACTGAGAGCCTCTTGAATATCTCCATAAAATAAAAGGAAGCCACTTGTGTTCAAATTTGGACAAAGAGTCTCATTCTGTTGCAAACTAGTTGTCTTTAAAATTCACCTGGGCTTGATACCAGAAGCAATCTATTTTCCACAAAGGACTGTCTATTTGGATTCACCTTGAATGGAATTTTTTTCTATATTTCAAATGTAAAATAGTCCATAGATTTTTCAGAAACTGCTGTCATAGTTTCTGCCACACAGCTCTGCCTTCTTCCATAAATCTTTATGTTCTCAGCAAAAATCAATGTCTGCTTATTAATAAAATATTGATGTGGTTTTTGTAGAGTGATAAAGGATACAGTGTCATGCACATATGAATACTCATGGAGCAGGGTTGCATGGAGAAGTTTGCAATCATCTGATGCAATGGGATGCATTACAATGACAGGCATGCAGCAAATTTTGGTTAAGTTCATAAACTCACATCCTGAAATTTGACAAAATCCCATTTCCTGTTTTTCAGGCACAATAAGCATTCATTGCAACTCCAGAACTGAAGACAAGCCTGAAAAATTTGGAGTACCTATAAATCTCAAAGCACCAAGTCCTAGCACTACAGATATTACACAGAACAACAACAGAGCAAAAAATCATTGGAGTAACAACAGCCAGTCACAGCCTCTAGCGAAGAAAGATACAGGATGCTTCTTGTCTAGAAACTTTGCTTGCCTCTGTAGGCCTCCTGAATTTCCAGACACTAGCTCTGGAACACTGCTAGAAATTTTCCCTGAGCACAGAGGCATGGCTGAAGATATAAGAGGGCAGAGGATTTATTTAAAATGTTCTTCAAAGAACCTTCTAGCTACCAAGGAGAAATGTGTCTTCCAAAAGAATTATTCTAAGTAAATATCTTTGGGCAGAAAAGGGGAGAAGGTGAGATTAGTGGTATTAGCTAATAACAGCATTAATGGGAGGAATATAGGCCAGCATGTGCCCAAGTGAGGAAGCAGGCAAAGGAGGGTAGCAAAAGCCAAACCAGTGTGTGTGCGTGCTTCGCGCTAGAAGCCAAGGACACAGTGCAGATGGTGTGGAAGGCAGTAAGCAGTCACAGTACAGCAAAGCGAAGCAAAGCAGCCCTGATAAACAAGCAGCAAAGCATTTATATCATCATATTTTCATGCTGCATCATTTCTTGTTGCAGGAGTAATTTATAGCAGTGCAGATCAGCAACAGAGCTGACATCACAGGCACTATCATAGTCTTGAATGTGTAAATACCTTAAATGAAAGATGATAGCAGGCATTTCTTTCCTGCTCCTCAGCTCACATGAGGGAAGCTAATTCAACTCAGTGCTCAAGCAACAGAGAATTACATTCATTATAAGCTGCATCAGAGGTCTGACCAGAGTATGTTCCCGAGATTTTTATAGCAGTAGGCACTCCTGATCTCAGAGCATCTGTTTCATCTGAAACTCTTTTTCGGCTCCTCTTCAAACATTTCATACACTCCTTTTATCCCCAGTTTAGGGTTAAAAGTGAACCCTAGAGCATACAGATTTCCAAAAGTTTTATTATTCCATTTTTCTCTTTGCTGTAGATCATTCCACTCTGACTATATTCTTTATATAGAAGAAACTGCAGAGGGCTGATGGCTGGCTTATCTGGCTGCTAATTCTCTCAAACCTCTTTGCTACCAGCCTCTAGTTTGCCTCAAAAAACAAAATTTGGTCCCTGTATCCCTCTCTTCATCAACTAACTTGCAGCTGAGGAGGGAAAACCATGGCAGACCTTGCCTATCCTGTGGATGCAGATCAGTGGCCAAGAAAGGTAAAGAGCCACTCTCTTTGCCCTTCCCTGTCTACTGCAATGAGTTTTTCTGCAGTGTATTCTGCTCTCCTGCTCTGACTGCATGAGTAACCCAGAGGGGAAGTCCAGGAGGATTCATGACTGGACCCAGACAACTTCAGTTTCTGTGTCTGCCCATCAAGGGTGTTCAGACTTTGCAGCACACCTCTGGGGAGCAGGGGATGAGTAAGGCATGCCTGTTCTTAAGAGGGTTGCCTTCAAGTCAGTGCTCCAGGTGAACACAGTTTGCTGTGTCTGGGAACTTCTTTCAGGTTTAAACAAAAGAGCAGATTTGTCACTGAGTACAGACATCAGTGTGGGGGAGCTGACTCCAACAGCCTGACTGGGCACCCAGGCAGGCTTAGGGTATTGCTGCCCAGATTCAGGACAGGAATACTCACAGTTTTGTGGAAGTCTCTGTCTGTGGCCCCAGGCTGTGCTCCCTGGAAGCAGCACAAGCACAGGGCAGCTGTGCTCAGCAGCATGTCCCCACCCTCTGCATTTTGATCTGTGTCTTTTCTGATCCATAATTATTCTGTAAGACACCATGACAGAGAGAAGACAATCCCATACCTAGGCAGCTAGCAAGACAAGCACTTCATCTTCAGAGGTGGACTGCCAGAAACTGATGGGCATTCTTCCTACTGCTGGAAAGCTCTGGCAGAGTGAAATGCATTACCCCATGTTACCAAAACTAGGTCTTCTCTTCTTTAGATAGAGCTTATCTGCTGATGAAAGTTTCACCAGCTTAACATAAATGTTAGTTCAAATTCCCTTAATGAAATCAGCATGACCTCCTTGATGATTATTTGTTTGAATTTAAATATCCTATTACTAGCTATACCCATTTAGTTTGTACCCATGTGAGCAGGTGCAAGTTGAACTATGTTCAGACATAAAGCTGCATCAGTCTCAAAAAGCCAATTTACTTTAACAGCCAGTCATGGTTTAACCCCAGCCAACAATCCATCCCCCACAGCCACTCACTGATTCCCCTCCAGCAACTGGAAAGGTAAAACTGAGAAAATTCATGGGTTGAGATAAGAACAGTTTAACAATTGAAATAAGTTAAAACAATAACACAAAATTGGAATGAAAAGGGAAATAACAAAGCAAAAAGCCCTTAGCCTGCCTGGACAGCTCCTCACTGCCTTTTTTCTCAGGCCCATCATGATGTCTCTTTATGCACAGACAAGGCTCAAGAGTGTTTATAATCACCTACATTTTAATTTGGTTATTTAATCTTGTCCGTATTAAAGAAATGTTCACCCATGCAATTAGCATTATTGAGCATTTTAACCACTGCTAGCCTCACCACTGTATTCACTGCATGATGCCTGATCTGCAATAATGCAACACCATCAATTTACAATAGCACATTTGTTCCAAATGTCATAGCACAGGCTCGGTGAGGGCTTGGAAATGGCTGGTGCTATAGGAGATTCACAATGACATTCTGTGACCAAGGATTTTTGGGAAGCAGTTAGGTATGTGACAGAAAAACATGATGGGCTGCAGTGACAGCTGAGGCTGGTCCTATTTGAAAGTATGAACCAATATTCTGGGATGAACATTGCTAAGTGAGGATACTTGTTGATAATTTTGATGTTTACTGAGAAGCCTTGAGTGCCAGTATGTTCATACAGCTCATTCTCTAATGAGACTACAAACTGAAGCATGCCTTTGGCCCAAAAGAGCTGGAAACTGTGCCCTGGAACTGTCAAATCTCTGTGTTTGTGAACGCATTCAGGAGCCACTCCATATTCCTGGGAGAAGCCAGGGCTTCGTTCTTCACTAATGGGAAAAGAGTGCATCTGGGGAAGCAGCATGAGGACAGGGACTGGTGATCTTGTGTTATCTGTGTTCTTGTTGGCAGTGGGAGGCTGGTGTTTGCTCCCATATTATTTATATTTTAGTCTGTGTGAGGATCATATCTTTTCTCGGTGGAAGAGATATTGCGAGCCTGGGACATGTATTCTTCTGCGTCTATGTACAAATAAATAAATGAACCAGCACCACTGAGTGGAAGATCTCAAGTGGAGTGTTTCTGTAGCATGCTAGGCCTATTTAAAACAGAAAAAGTGTATGATTCTGATTTTTTTCCTAGGAAAAACTGCACTCTGCCTCAGTGTAGTGATGACAAGGATGTAAGATGTAAGGATCACCTGCTAGGAAGGAGTTTGTTTAAGGTTGTATCATTCAAAGAATCCTCATTTTCTTTGGGCTTCAAGCTGATGTATTTATGACAGAAAAACATTTTTGTTGATAAAAAGTATGAAGAAAGCTCCAGAGAGACCAGAAAGAGTATTGTCAAAGTTTCTGAAGTTGAAATTCTCCTATTAGATACCATTCAGCACTTGGAGAACCTGTGGGGAGATACAGCCTATCCTGTCAGACACCCTCAATTTCACTTGTAGGGGTTGATGTCTCATGAAGGTGGTTCTCAGACTTACCTGGAAAGCAAACATATTTTGCTAAAAAGTGTAGATGGCTGACTTACCTTTTTTTCTCCATGTCAGGCTTGTCCAGTTGCTCATATTCTTCCACATGTTTGACTGGAACAAATTTTCATGGACTTCAAAAGGAAGGTTAGAATCTTTTAAGGAAGTGCTTTAGGAAGGTGCTCAGATGCTAAGTAATCAGCAAGGGTCCACATGAGTTGAAGAATCTCTGTTGCATGAGTCTGTGAGAAACTAGGCAGAAAAAATTGCTTTTATCATTCAAGTCCATCTGGAAAAATAATGGCCAGCTAGGGCCATATGGCAGCTTCAGGATTAGTAATTGCCATGCAAATAGAAATAAAATGAAGGCTACTATCTTGTATGCTTCTTCAGGGAAAGGTCCTGACAGCATTCAGGAGTCTGGCAAAGGGCGAGCAGGTGGGTGGGTGTGGGTTTTTGGGTGACTTTGTGTTTACCATTTTCTGTGTTTAAAGAAAAACATGCTCGTCTCCTCCTAAGCTGAACTGTTTACTAATAAAGGCTGCCTACCTGCCTCAACACTTGCTGCTCTTTTTGTTTATAGCATAGTAGTGAAATAAAGCTGGGGTTAATTAGGCATTAGAGTTGTATTCAGACTTACTAACGAGATATTAAAGCTTTAAGAAGTGAAGCAAGAAATCATTAGAGACAATTATTATACACATCTCAAAAGTGTTAACGGTAATGGTCCTCAGTCTTGAATAATGGTAAACTCACATTCCCTTGAGCAAACAAGCCAAGGCAGTGTTTTTTACTGGATTACATATATGAAGTTAGTTTGCTAACTAAACCAAACATCCTTCATATTAATGACTGCTTTTCAAGATTTAGCCACATGAGATACTGATAACAGCAATCCTTAAAACGCAAAAACCTTACAGCTCTTGTCTTGATAAACGAGGATCATTTCCATACATCACAACCACAAGAACTTTCTTTTTCATGGAGCACAAGACTAGCCAAAAAATTCTTCTGCATGCCTTCTTCGAGCAGGTAAGAACTTCTTTAAATTTAAACAGGTTCTTCATTCTCTTATTCACAATACCTGCCAGGTGGCTAGTGCCAGGATGGGGTCTCTTAATGACACTTGTTTGCTGGTGCACTTTGACATCACATCTGTTGTTAGAAGGTCCCAGGCTACCACTCTGGCTTCTCAGGCTTGATTTCTTTTCACCTTCTTGAAGATGTCGGTAAGGGGATTAAACATGAAGAATTTGTCCTAACAAACTCTGCTTACAAGGAAACAGCTTCCTTTAACCCACAGACCAGACTGGCCATGCTAGAAAGTGGATCATGGAACCCAAATTGATAAAGAATTGAAAGACTGTTCTGCAAAAATGGAAACTATTTATAACCTGTGAATGTAGCAGTGTGTGGCCAATCTACAGAGTTCTGAAAGTAGCAGGCATCCAAAGTACGCAGTTGATGCCACCAGAATCCCTGTGGAATGAGGCATTCTCTCCAGGGGGAGGAAGATGGCAGTCAAAGTATGCTCTTACATGTGAACTTTTGACCCATCAAAGTACTGTTGAAGAAGGCACAGCTCACTACCCAGACTTCCAATGTAGGAAATGATGACGTTCTTTGGATGCACCGGTGTGAGAACAGGTAGAAGATGAGAAAGTAGTTTGGCACTGTTGGTTCCTGCCCTGGGGTGACTTTATGATACTGGTATCCCCAGTTGTCTGGTTTATGTTATATATAAGTTCTGCACCTTTAAGACTGGCTCTGAGAGCAAGAGTAGGAGGAAGAAGAAGCGCGCAGTTTGTGTTAAGAAAAAACATCACTCCCACACATCCCGCTCCTGGACTGTGGTGTCTGCAGCACGGACAGACAGCGGGACAGAGCTTCTCTCTGGCTTTTAGTTAGTTTTAGCTAGCTGAGGCAGAGGAGTTCCCTGGAACTTTGTTTTTTCTTTCCCTTTTTCTTGGACCTGTGCAAACCTGCTCTGGACTGAACACGCAGCCAAACCCCAGGAGCTCACGCCTGTGGCCCACCGGGGCCTGGGCCTCGGCACTTTCCAACACCGAAAAGACTGATAAGGACCTGAGCGAGCCGAGCTACACCACGTGAAAAGGACTTTTCTTCCTAGATTTGCCATCCCATTGAACAGCGAGAGGTTTTATTATTTAATATTATTCAATTTCTGTTAAATAAACAGCTTTTTCCACTTCTCTCCAAGGAATTTTTTTCCTTTCCCGGACCAGCTGGGGGGGAGGAAGGGGTCATTTCCCTGGGGAAACCCCCATTTGGAGTTTTCCTCCCAAATTTGCCCTAAACTAGGACAGTTCCCTAGGGGCATGTGTATGGCACATTCCAAGAATCAAGACAGGCAAAGAGAACTCCAAGGAAATACTACAAGCTGCAGGTTTTAGAGCAATGAGAGATCTACACAATACCAATGAAATTGGGTACGTTAACTGATGCCTTAAGTTTTAGCTTTCATATAATCCAGATTCTGTACTGCATTAGTATATAACTGTTACGTGGCATCATTGGTTGGAGACAGGGATGACACAAACTCTCAGGGATCCATCTGACAACAGCCACAATTTTATTATGGAAGCCTTCTTATATAGTGGGTTTGAAACTCCCGGGTCTAAACAGCTGATTTTAATCATTTATTTATTAAAATTAATCATTATTTATTAAAACAGCTTGTTTTAATACTGCTCCTTGACTAGTGACATGTCTGCAGTTTAGGATGGAACGTGATTGGGTTTGAATACATCCTATCATTGTTCCCAAGGACCTGTTTATCAAACCAGGCTAGCCAAACTGGTTTTCTTATTTATGGCCAAATTAATTGCCACAGACCAGCTGTGCTGTGACATACTGCTCTGAACCTCACATAAAGTGTTAGCAAGTTCTCTTCACAGTTTAGTTAGACAAAACAATCCTTTTCCAGCCCAAGAAACAAGGATACTGTTGCAGCTTCAGGCCCAAAAGTATAAACAGCAGTGAATTGAGGAGAGCAAACTGGGAGGATGGCCTCATAACCTGAAGCTGTAATTAGACAAATAACCCCAATATGTAAATGGGCCAAAACTTATAAAAATGTGAAAACTCATGACTGCTGTCTATCTTGGGTGGAGCCTTGGCTAGGTTCTTGCACTGCCTAGCCTCTGTTTTGGGTAGCTTCTCAAAGCATCATAACCATGTTCCCCCGGTTTGCCTTCAGTAAACTGCTCGAGCAAGGCACAGACTTTACAACAACCCATTAGATTAGGCTCCAAGCTAAAGACCTTGTGGCTCCTGCAATTTGCACTTTCCACATTGATGTTGGTTAGACATACAACAATTGAAATGGAATAGGTACTTGTCCTCTATTCCAAAATATACAGGTCCCTTTAGCAACAGCCCTAGTCTGCATTCAACAGTATAGGTATTAATGGGCCAGAAAGGTATTAATGGGCCAGAAAGGCCCATTAATTGTACAAACCAGACTCAGTATACGTAGCTCAGTTATGCACTGTATCACTGTATAAAGTGTATACTCCTTTCAATGACACCAATTTCTTCTCAAGTTACATTGACCCCACTGTATGAGGACATAACCAGTTGACTTCAGATTTGTATGAAAATAGAGTCCATGATGGGAACACAGAAGACACAGAGCTTGCTAACTATAATCACGTTAACTGTGAGCCCCTTTGACAAAGACCTGGGAGATGGGAATTTTGGGACCCCTTCCTGATATCTCCAGAGGCACTTCTGTGCATCTATACAAAGTAAATACCATCAGTGTGAAGGGCAAAGACAATTAAAAACTTACCATCTCTGTGAGATGAATACTTAGTGGATGGTAAAGCTGGATCTTTATGGAGTGTTGTGGGAGATTAATGATGATATTGGTAACATCATTGTAGTAATGCAGCGATGAATGTGGAGAGTTTAGTTTATTTTTACAATCCTAAGCAAGAGGATTGTGACTCAGTAACCAGGCTTGTCATTAATGTAATTTCTTTGACATGGGGCAGTAATGGGACAGTGCAAGGTTTCCTCCCCAGGTGGGGAACAGCTGTTCAGAGGAACACTCACTGATCAGTAGGGACTGAAGATAGCCATTTCTGAACAAATTTATTTAATCCAGCTACTACCTGAAAAATGCCTGGCAAAAAGAATCTTCTCTGTTGTTCTTTAAGAAATATTGTAAGGCTTAAAGATTTCATTGACAAAACAAAAGTTTAGTGCAGAGTTCTACCTTACAGTTTATATCTGGTACAAATCATAACAAAAAGAAAGTGAACTTACTGGTCTCGGGTGGATACACATGAGTACTGAACATCAGTAGGTAACAACAATAGAGAAAGGGGAATGTTCCTCTGTTGCCATTCTTATTGTCCTTATTATGAATTTTTATTGAAAGGTAAGTTACAGAGTTAAATTTTAGCAGTGATTAATGCACTGTTTCTTCTGTCGCTCCCTGAGCTTTATCCATTAACTGATGCAGAGAGCTGGTCTTTACTCCACCATTATTTACCTGTACTTTCTGACAGTGTCCCTCACAGGCCTCACTGAGTATAGAAATAGAGTATAGAAATAGAAATAGTATAGAAATAAGAGTTTGAACAGCACTAATACAAATTTGCCTCCTAATAAGGGACAGTACAATATATATGAAATACAAGATAGAAAGGCATGCTGTAGTCTTCCGGAACTACTTACTTTTAGACAGCTTTTTTTATTTTTGAAGCTATTGAGAGAAGTAAGGAAGACAGATTATTTATTTCTTGTTTAAGTGAAAACTGAGTGAATTTGTCCAAAAGCTTCTAAAACCAAGGCCTTCATAAATGCAGATATGTGACAAGTGTATGAAAGATATTACAAAGCCTTTGCATCAAATAGTTTCCTATAGAATGCCAGTAAGAATATTTTTGTTGAAAAATAAAACCTGTTTGTATTACAAGCATCTCTGGGGAAGGAAGCACGTGTATTTTTGCCTCTGAAGGTTCTACAGTTATCATTTCATCTTCTCTTTTCTGAATTTTTTTGAAGATGCATTCCTTTTACTGAGGTTTCCATGGTTATTGAGCTCCTGAAGATTTCATATTAGCCTAGGCAGCCACTCTTTCACTGTGAGTCTCTGAATTCAGGTGTTGCTTCTTCTTTTATTGTAGGAACTTAATCTGGAAAGCCCTCATCACCAAATTGGACTTTACTTCTTGATTTGTGTATTTTTTTTTTCTCTAAACTCAAATGTTTTTCATGCACTCACTTTTCTGTAAGCATGTAATAGCACATGAAATGATTGGCCTTATCTGTCTTGGGGGTGAACGTTGTAAAAGGTGTAAGGGTTCAACACATCTACTTGTAGGTCACTTTTTCTAACTTTATGCCCAAATGTCTGCAGTTTACAGTTCAGCATTTCCCCTTGTGACTGGATCACTGTAAAGTCTTTGGTTCCTCCATGAGAACAGGGTGTGAGCAACGAAGTTCTACTTCTGTGATATCCTGAGAAAACAGAATACACTTTCTCTTAATTTTTTAGCTGTATGCTTCCAGCTGACATTGCCTCCTCTGGAAGCAGCAGTTTCTGGCTATCACAGGCCAGTTGGCTTGGCTTACATAAGGGATGTGTTCTTCCACAGCTAAGGACTAATGTCTATGGGTATAAAAAGTCCTCAGAACATTTAAATGGTCCTTTCTCCTCAGCACCAAGTGCCTATGTTCTGAAATAAGGATGCTACACAGACAGTTTACGGAGCTTGGGGGATTCCCTTCACAAAATTCTGCCTTCACATCCAAAAGAGTTATCATTATTCCCTTTTGTCACTGAAACACTTCCTCTCACTAGGTATTGCTACATCATCTCTCACCAGAGAGAACATACCCTCGGAAAAGTCCTTACAAAAAGATTTATCTCTTAGTTTGGGTTGGGTTTTTTTAAGCTCTGCAGTGTCTGCTACTGACTCCAGTGTTCATTTAGCTGTTTCAAAGAGTAAGTTCTGGTGGCAGATCCCCTACTCAAATTAATACACTGGTTATACTGGAGAGGTGGTACATTTTTGAGGAGGAAACCAGAGATATCACCAACAAGTGCATCTCATGTTGTACTGCTTTGCCAAAATATATTGCATCCCTTTGTGGTTCAAAAAATGGAAAAAGAAGTTTCAGTCCTTTACATGAGAAAATCCAAATGACACAATTCAGCATGCCACTTTTCTTTATTTTCT